>NW_026542601.1:73119580-73346559 GCF_028750875.1 Macrosteles quadrilineatus
AAAATAGGGCCCCTGTTGTGACGGGACAGACGACATAAAAAAAAGATGAATGTAAGAAGAACAAGAACAACATCAAACAATCATTGGCATTGGAATGAAAACAAAACAAACCATCATCACCATCACGAACAGTCGAACATCATGGATGTTCGTTCAAATTCTTGCGTTGCTTAGGTCGAATTTGAACTTAAGCATAGCCTCTACTAGGCATTTAGTTTTTGTTACTGTATAATTCATGCGTTGTCCGCCCAAATCCAAATTAACCAAGAATAAATCATTTTGAGGTTATGTTTCGCTATTGGATCCCAGGCTACCTTTGCCTATTGCTAGGCCTAAATTGAGGTAAACACGTATGTTTAAATTTGGGTTTTAGTTAAAATATTATTCTGAAAATTGTAGCCTATTATTGTAAGGAACTAGCTTATTAGTCATGCTGCCAAGTACAATGTGTAAATAAGGTCTAGTACCAATGCTTATTATTGTTAAGTAATTATTTTTGTTAGGTAAAGTACAATAGCACATTCATTGGGCTAGGCCTACTTACCTATTCCTATTATGTCTTGCCATGTTTTCTACATTTAGCCATCCTGCATAAGTTACCCTAAATAAATATAAACCTTAACTGACATGAGTTCAATAGTGTTGGCCACCATCTCATTTTCGCTAGAGGTTAGGTACTTAAATGTCTTCAATGAAGTTGGAGACTGTGTAGTATGTCTATCTATTAACTATTGTTTTAGTTTGCTATTGAAGGTGACAGGTTTTTTGATGGTTTTGAGTTGTGGTGGTAATAAATTGAAGAAGTAAGAGCCGGGAATAGTGAGGACTAGGCCTA
Organism: Macrosteles quadrilineatus; assembly: GCF_028750875.1. Taxonomy (NCBI): domain Eukaryota; kingdom Metazoa; phylum Arthropoda; class Insecta; order Hemiptera; family Cicadellidae; genus Macrosteles; species Macrosteles quadrilineatus. Next base: position 73,120,416 of record NW_026542601.1, read on the forward strand.
TTGTTGAATTTCTGCAATCGATGTTGTGGCAAGTCTATGCTATGTGTCTTGCGGAGGTTGTATGAATGTTGTTCTGATCTTAGGGTAGGTGTCGATTTTTTTGAAGTGTGATGGATTCCAACAGGTACAGGGATATGACTGTAAGGATTTTGTGATCTCTGAAAATCGGCTTGCAGTGTTCATGGGATGGCAGTTGAAAGATTGTCCTTATGGTCTTCTTCTGGATGGTGAGGATGCGTTTCATGTTCTTGTCTGCTGTGGATCCCCAGACAACAACTCCATAGTACGCAAATGTGAAGAAAAGAGGGAGTGGTAGGTTATTTATGCTGTAGGTTCAGTAGTGATGGCTCTAATTCTTCGAACAACGTGGTGTGCAGAAGATAACTTCCCACAGAGGTAGTCAACGTGGTCCTGCCATCTGAGATTTTGGTCAACATATATTCCGAGGAAATTTTGTTGAGCCCGATAGGGGTATGCTGAGGTCATGCCAATTGCCACCAGATTCGTTTTTGTTGTTTGGAGTAAAGTTTACAAGGACAGTCTTTGCTTTGTTAATATTAAGTTTCATAGAGTTGCATGTAGTGTTTGCTCTGTCAATTGTTGAGTTTACTAGGTTACTATTGTCAATAAGATGGTTGGTGGGTACTACTATGGTTGTGTCGTCTGCAAATAAATTACAATTTATGTTGCCTTTGAATGATTCTGGTAGGATGTTGATGTCAGGAAATACAGTGGACCGACTATCAAGCCCTGTGGAACGCCTCTGGTAGTCTTCCTCAAACTTGACTTAATACTTGATACGGTGTTTTGTTGCTGGTGCTGAATTTCTACAAACTGGAATCTGTCTGTTAGGTAGTCTACAATCCAACGCCGGGCTATGTCTGTAATGTTTAATTGCTGCAGTTTGCTCATAAAAATATTCCAGTCTAAGTTATCGAATGCTTTTTGCAGGTTTAGAAAAAATCCTGTTGCACTTTTTTACCTTCCCAAATGTCGTTTATGTCCTTGCATAGCTTAGGTATTGCTGTGTTTGTGCTAAACCCCTTCCTAAACCCATGCTGGCAAGGGGAAAGTAGGTTGTTGTCTTCCAAGTAGGCTATCAATTGATTATGGACTGTCCTTTCGAGCAGTTTAGAGATGGTGGGTAGGTTTGAGATAGGCCTATAATTATTGGGGTCTGACCTTTCGCCCTTTAGGTACTGGGTAAATTTTGGTAATTTTCATTTTACTCAACCTTTTATATAGGTTTTGCCAAAGTTCAAAAATTTAAGTGTTCATGGTACATTTTTTATTTATTTTGCTTCCGACTAGTTCATGGATCATAAACAGACTTTTCTTAGCACTGCACTAATTTTTGTAGGCTACACAAGTTATGAAGAAAATAAAATTTAATATGATGGATACCACAATGTGTCTTAGGCCCACAAAAAACATTAGGTGGACGTAACTTATATATCTATCTGCCGCCCTTAGTGATAATCACAAAATATGAACACTTTGCCAATAATCTTGAGTATTCTTGTGGGCGGCAGACGGATATATTCGTCAACCTTAGGCTATTCCTACCCTTTTTTGATTTTTTATCCATAAAAATGTAGGCTAACTATAATTCTGAAGTAGGTAAATCTGACCACTCAGTTCCGCTCCCATAACCTCATAGGTACCCATTCCCCACCAAGACTTCCACTACGTAACGACTGTTCTTCAGGTTCATCATATCCATCACATTCCATACTATCATTTTCATTGCCAAAAAATCCCCTCAGTAATAAGTTACTTTTACCAAGCATATCAAAACATCTTTAAATTTCAGATTGTTCGGATTGGTCACTTTAGCTCAATAACAAAAAATGAAGCCCAAAACACAAATGTAAACATCACTCACTAACAACCACGTGTGAAGTGCCAGTTTCACAATATTAACTCTATGGTGAAAAATAATAACTGAAGCAGCTGATAAAATTATTATTGCAAACCACGAAAACAAAATACATTTATAATGCAGTGTAATGTTTATTTTTGCATTATAAACAATGAATATCAATTTGTTTAATGGGCGATTATTGTCTTTAGCCCAGAAAAGAAATTTCTCGGGATGGATGTATCCGTTTTCAGCCTGCAAAGTAAACGAAGATTGACGGAGATATCCGTCCAAAGCCCTGGAAGGGTTAAATCAGCTCACTTGAGTTTTAAAGATTCTAGGCCTAATGCTAGTCAAAATATTATGGGATGAGTTTTAGACTTTTTGAGTTTTAGATTAGCCTGAATATTTATTGTTAGGTCATAGAGTTATTAAGGACCCAAAACTTTATGCCAGTGACATTTGGCCAGTGAGTTTTGGGGGACGTTGGTATAACCAGAAAACCCGTTATCCGGACTGGCCTTGGTCCCGAGGAGTCCGGATAAGAGGGAGTCTACTGTATGCAAGAGGAATACCCAACAACTGACTTTTCTGAAGTATCAATAATCTTTCTATGTATTTATGTATAATATTCTTTCAGATGTTGTGTAAATGACGCCATATAGATGATCTTCATAAAATCACAACCAAGTTAAGACTCCAAGAATCAACTTATACACTGCCCTAACTTAGAAAGGTACTGAACCGGAAATGTGAATTCTCAAAGAAACTGTTGAAATAACTTCATACAAAAAGAAGCAGTTATAGGTGAATCGGTTAAGGTAAACTGATAAATGAAATGTGTTACTATTAAAAAATTGTTTTGGAGAACCATAAGTATTTGCATAGTTAAATATTATCCTGATAATTGGAGATAATAATTTGTACAAATGCCAAATCATAAAGATCATGTATACATTTTGAAGTCTGTTGTTTGAGAATTACTCACACTCATGTATAGTCAAGGCAAAAGCCCTAACCAGTGTCTTACATGTCAGAAGTGTTTCACAAGACGGTCCGATTTGAAAAGACACATGTTGAGTCATTCAGGCGAACGCCCTTACGAGTGTCTTTCGTGCAATAAAGCGTTCACACGTCAGTCGTACTTAAAGACACACATGTTTAGTCACACCGGAGAAGGATCCCATCAATGTCCTGTATGTGATAAATGCTTTACACGCCGATCTGATATGAACCGGCATATGTTGAGTCATACTGGACAGCGACCTTATGAATGCCCAGCTTGTGAGAGAACATTCACTAGACAGTCGGACCTCAAGAGACACATGTTGAATCACTCTGGTGAACGGCCTTTTCAGTGTTCTGTGTGTACCAAGTCATTCACGAGACAGTCAGATTTACGGAGGCACACTTTAATACACACGGGAGAGCGGCCCTATCAGTGCATGTCGTGTGACAAGTCATTTACTCGTCGATCGGACCTACGAAGGCATGTTGAATCACACTGGAGGGTAGAGTTTGTCAACACGTAGCATGTATGATTTATAATAGAAGTTAACATGTAGGTTACCTAATATAAGTTCTGTTACAGTGATACTAATTTAATCTAAAATAGCTAACACATAAGATAGAAGAGAGTTTCCTCAAGTCAAATTGTTGGCTTCTTTACTGCCAATTTAACTATGTTGTAGCTTGGTTGTATTAATGTCTAGTCAAAAGATGTAAAATCTGAGGTAATTTCTTTGAAAACCTACATGCCTGACAAACAGTCAAGCGCAACAGTAACTAAGCACTATTGTTTTACAACAATTGTTGAGTCTTAAACTCAACCCTTAATCAATCTTCTTAATTGCCTACCACTCTAAAGAATCTCAACCCTCAACAGTAATTGAAACAATTGCCGAAGTCTAGAAGTTAATTACACTAACAAATATTTTTATGTACGGTACAGGTTTCTGCTTAACCAGAATAAAGGGAAGAAGTCTGTTTTGGATGCAGTTTTCCCAACATTCATTGGTTATTGAAGAGTTATTTTTGTAGGAAATATACCCCAAATTGTATCCCTCTCCCTGAGGTCAGATGTGAAATATAGTTCAGGTTGTTGAAACTACCAAAGTGTAATAATGCATGTAACCTTGGTGTAATATAAGCCACAAGTGTCCACTATTTATCATTTTGTTTGGTATCAAAACAGAACCTTCTCCCGCTTAAACTTGATCTGCTTCCACGCTATAAGTTCGGAAAACTCTTTTTTCAAACTCTGTGCACTCTCAACCGCTCTAGGTCAGCTCCCTCAGGTACCAACAACCCAGCATGCCCATCAGTAATGTTGACCTCAGTGACTTAGTCATGACACTCGCAGGTAGGAACAGATTGGTAAACATAGAGGCTCCAGTCTGGCCAATACTAGTCGTGATGAAGGTGTTGTGTAGTTGGCACCGCTGAGGCACAGCTTGTGGTACTGCAGTGTGGTGGCCATGGCTCTTAGGCCTACGGGATTTAGGATACACAGCCACACACGCGCCTGCATCCACCAACACAACTGGTTGATGTGTGACGTACTTACAGCTGCAAGTCAGGCTCATAGGGCAACCAGCCTACCATCTCCTGGGTGTCACAAGGCTTTAGCTCTTTTGGTCTGTCCACCTATGTATCCCTGTCCCTTTTCGTGACCTGATTAACTCTCTGTTCAGCCAGTTCAGAAACTGGTGTCCCTTCACCAGCTAATCTTCAGCCAGCTAACACCTGGCTAATCTTTTGGCAGCACTGTTCTCTACCTCTGCATTGCCTTTGTCTGTCCTGGTGTCCAGGAGCTCTGTCTGAGAGGTGGGAGGGATGTCACACTTTGAGTAGTCAAAACTGGCAATCTCTAGTCGACATTGTGAAGTGACACAACTAAAAATCCCTAACTTTTTTCATTGTCTCAAACAAAGCTGATGGTCTAGCTCAGCAGGCCAACACCGTGCAAACAATGCTATCACGGTGCAAATTTGTATGATCGCTTTCAAACTTCTACTACCCTTTACGTACATTTTCAATGTCCAAAGACTTTCTCAATTCTTATCTGTAGATTGATGATGAACTTTAATAGGGAGACCCCTTAAACCACAGAAATATGAAATATAATTTGTCTGGAGTGTTGATCTTGCCTCACATTGTTATTGGCTGTTGGCTGAGTGTTATAGAATAATCATTGCAAATGGGTGGGAGGCAGATAGAATAGTAGTGGATGGAATAACAAACAAAGTCGCTAGAGTCAGATTTGAACTCGATTGCTTGGCCTTGATGGTAGCTTGTTGGAGACTTTAATATGTGCACGATACTTGAATATGTATTAGATCATTATTGTTGCATCTTGATCTGTGAGAAAAAAATGACATTTTGATAGTTATGTGACCCTGAACCTCATGCTGTGATCCCTGGAGGTGTAAACATAAGCTGAATAGAAAATCAAGATTTAAACTTTTTAATCAGAGTAGCTTATTATTTTATTTATTGTTTATTGAGATGACATTGTTCAAAACTGTTATTGGTACCGGTAACCAAATGTGAAAATATTTAAAAATGTGAAAAATCAAAGACATCAGTTTTGGGGCTACTCTGTACCAACTTTTATCTGTCCATATTGTTAACCTCATAACACGCAAAGAAACGACTATACTGTATATAATATACCTATGTCCGGATGGAAATTTTATTTACCGATTTACGCCAGTGGCATTTTTTACGTTTTGAAAGGGAACTGTCCAAACCCTGGTCTTGTTACAATCTAACGTCGACCTTTTTGTTAGATAGCATCATTAATTCATAGCCCAATGACAAATGGCATCTGGGTCTGGAAACAATCTCACTGGGATTCGAACTAGCGACCTTCAGATTTGAAGGCAAGCTCTATAACCACTCGGCTACCATTAACGGCTGAACGTATTCAAGCCAAACCTACCAGGTTATTTCGACAAACAGTAAGCATGTTATTTAACAATTACATTTAAGTTTGATAATGACTGTACAATTTAAAACTAATAATATAAAATTGTTAACATTTTTAGCCTTATAAGTTGCTATGATGGTTACGAGATAATAATGTAAATGTAAACAAAGAATCATAGCACATGCTTATAAGAAAAAATACAGTACAAAGGAAAAAAAAACATTTGGTTGTAAACTATTGTTTAAAGAATATCAAGAAAGTATTAAAGGGCATTAGGAAAACACCACTGATTAAATAGGTAGGTACAGTATTTTACTGATTTTCTTGATTTAATCGAAAATTGGAACTAGAACAAAAATGTAAATCAACTATTTTAATTTGTATAAGCAAACTCTCAAGCCAATATTTATCCAAAGTTACCACAAGGCTATTAGAAAACATTGTTTACCTTTACCATTGCCTGAAAATAGTTACTGGTTTTCATGCTGGTTTGATTTATGCTGGAAATGTGTGCTTATGTCAAATAAATGTTTTTATTAGCATTGCAAAAATATATATAGATTTATAGGCTAAATGGGAACCATAACAAGCGTTTTGAATCGCGGTTTTAACTAGACAGCAATTAATTGTGGAATCAAAATACTGTACAGGGCTATTCAACAATATGAACCCAGTTCTGGGACTTTCTTTCTGAAAAAGTATAAACTAGAAAAAAATAAGTTTTACCATTGTTTTACACTATTGGAAAGAAAAATGTTTCAAATTGTAATTACACTGATTACAATTGCCTAATGTGCCCCCCCCCCCCCCCCTGTGCTGCATGGCAAACATCTAATGCCCCCAGTACACTCTCGCCGAGGCAAGGCGAGCGTTGGCGAGTGCGAGAGTGTACACGGTTCGCTCGTCTTCTCTCGCCTTGACTCGGGTCGCCTCGCCTCGCCTTGCCTCGTGCTCGCCGGCGCTCCATCTGGAGTCGGTTTTTTGACACGAGTCAAAGGACCCGAGACTGCACGAGTGGCGAGCGCTACTTCCACATCGAAGTTTGTTCCATTTCGACTGCGAGAAAATGCGAGAGTGTACACGGTTACCTCGCATAAGCTCTCGCCCGAATTACTCGAGGAGTGCAAGCGTCTCGGCGAGAGTGTACTGGGGGCATATGAAGTTCATTGCACCACGGTTTTTGGCTTCAAATTTTTACATTACATGGAAAGTATTTTGTATGTAGTCAATGGTACTAAACCATAGTATCTAGGCGTTTTTCATTTTATTGAACATTTTATGTGGTGATTTTTTTGTAAAAACCCATAACAATCCGGAAGAAATTGAATATTTTTTAAAAATGCCTGAAGTATTTTGATTAAAACTTAGTATGTTATAGTCCTTTCAACTCTAAACAAAACCGTGCAACCCGCATTGCTGAAAAAATTGTGGTTCAAAAGTTATATTGCAACTTTTGTGATTTTACCACTAAAATACCATATTTTCTCTTACCACTTGCCCATGATAAGGGTTGTTAACTAGCTAATGGGAGAAATGTGTCAGATTGCTGATACTATTACAGTACTCTTATATTGGTTTTAGTTAGTTGTTCTATTGATTTTAGTATAATACTAATTTGTAAACTTTATTTTAGTAATTCAAATTGGAATGTCAATTTTATTAGATGCGACATTAATTTTCCTCCAAAATATGAGGGAAAGGGGCAGGGATGGCACTTGGAAGAATTTTGAAATGTGTGTAAAAAGTCTTTGTGAATACATTATATAAAGTATGAATGTATATATATTTCAAGGGCAAAACACTTTCAAGGAATCTAAGCATTTGGAAATATTAACTGCAACCTGTTATTGACTGTACTACTATATATTCTATTTATTTGTATTGTATAAAATTTAAAAATGTTATTTGCTTTAACTTGTCATAGACAAACACAAAACTGCATTTAGTATTAAAATTTGTTGTATTATAACCTTTTCAATTCTGGAATCAAAGAAATGCTTTAAAATAAATGTGTCCTTTTACCATAATTAGCTCTCTTTAAATACATTTGACCTGTTTGTGTGGATTGTTGGAATTTCCAATTTAAATTTATTACCTTTTACATATACGTACCATTTATGTACATACCTACTTTGTATTTGTAAATATATCTTTTAAGTATTATAAAAGGAGTTTAATTTACTGTGTTATTTAAGATAGTCTTTGTACTCCCAATAAATATATTGTTACTCAAAGTCAAACTCTAAAAATATTACTACATACTCCTCTGAGAAGAGTTGAGGTGCTTACATGTGAAATTAAATTGGCAGAGTAGTTAAATAGTTTTACCCACGATTACTAGAAAAACATCAACAAATGACGTTTTTGGCCCGAAAATAAACATGATTTAACATCGGTTAAATGGAACTGCTAAAACATATGTTCAATGCTATTAGTATAGGATTCGGGCCAACAACGTCATTTTGTTTATGTTTATGATCCATACCGGGTTTTACCTAACCCGCAATGTTAAACTTCCCTATCCCAAGCGTGATGTATATAACTTGGTTACTTCTCGAGTGATGTAAAGTTGAAAAAAACTCACTCGGTGATGTAATGAAACCCATTTATATAACATTGAGTGCTTAACTTAAAAAATATACCTCTATGGAGCCAACTACGTTCAACGCTAGAAATCAGCTGTGCGCTTGAATTTTAATGTTATGCTTTGAAGAATTTTCCTAACCTAGCTTTTGTTTCTAAATGAACGTTACTGTTAGAAGATGAATGAAATGGATAATAAAAAATATTGTTCGTAATCTCCAGTATATTGTCGGGTCAGGTAAAATCTTGTACGTTACACGTTACGCAAGAGCGTGTTTACATCACTTCGGTAAATTACGCAACTCGCTTCCGCTCGTTGCACAACATTCACCTGCGTGATGTAAAAACGCTCTTACTATACTTGTAAGGTAAATAGCTATTACCTAACCCGCAATGTTAAACTTCCCCATCCCAAGCGTGATGTATACAACTTCCTTACTTCTCGAGTGATGTAAAGTTGAAAAAACTCACTCGGTGATGTAATGAAACCCATTTAAATAACACATTATAGATGTGTTACAGTGCTTGAGTGCTTAACTTAAAAAAATATACCTCTATGGAGGCATCGACGTTAAACGCTAGAAATCAGCTAGGGTATGCGCTTGAATGTTATTGTTATGCTTTTAAGTATTTTCCTAACCTAGCTTTTGTTTGTAAAAGAACGTTACTGTTAGACAATGAGTGAAATGGATAATGAAAAATATTGTACGTAAACCCATGTATATTTATGTATATTGTAAACCCATGTATATTGTATGTATACCCATGTAAAGTTGGCGTATTTCTCAATCTTTAAAATGATATGGGTTTTACGTATTTTAATTGCAGCCAGTTGACAGAATCAGTCCAAAAACGGGAGGTGGCGTCGGGCGCAAGAGCGCTCGCAGCGCGGAACCGCCATTATAGTTATAGCCAGTCAGAGAGCTATAGTTCTTTTCAACACAAGCTTTTACTTTTCCAACTCACAATTCAATAAAGAACCTTTTAAACTAATAGTAGGAACTCACTTTTACCCGCGGGCTTTGCCCTGCTTGACTTCATAAGTACATTAATATAACTATTCATTACTGTACCGCACCGGTTTGGGGGAATTTTGAAATGGTTACTTTGCAGAACAACATTGTAAGTTGTCAGAGCAGATCCCTAGTAGAGTATTAAAATAAAAGACTATGACATTTAAGCTGTGGTTATATCGGCTCTACCCATGGAAAAAATCAGCTCAATATTGATAAAATAGTTTTCACGTTATTGACATACACCAAACATTCATATCATAATATTAGTTCCTTCCATCCAAATCATTGACTCGATCATAAATGTACTAGAATTATTAACATGGTAATCTGTTTCCTGGAAATTTCTTTGGGGGAAACAAACACAATACTTTTTTATAAACATTTTGGACAAAAATAAAGTCCATAAATTAAAAATATAAAATCGCCCTATTTGCACAATACCACAAATTATTTATTAAATTAAAAACATAATCATAACTTTAAACAATTTTAATTTAATTCAGTTAATTAGTGCTTATACCAGGAAAGTTGTAGGGTAGTTTTGATTTTGTCCATTGTGTATGTTTTTTGAGGTGCAGAGTCCAAATCTTAAGTTTGCTAACAAAAATTCCTGACGCAACATTGACAAAAATGTGGAAAATTGTATTTTTTTTGCAATTTTCGCCTTATAACTCAGGAACAATAAACTTTTTGTAAATAGTATATATTATTAAAATTAAAAGTACAAAAAATTTGCTACAAAATGTGCACCTTATGTGTTAATCTCCGATGAACCGTCAAGGCTCCAGAGCTATTTGAAAATTGGAGCATTTTGTGTTAATTTGAAAATTTCTTGTATTATTCTATCAATGTCATATATTAATTCTATATGCCCAGGTAAAGGTCCTATACAAATCCATATTGAAGTTGTTTAATTTTGTGTTACTGAATCGTTAATCTTTTATTTCCAGAATGGTTTTATGAACCTTGCCGTTTAAATTTTCCTGGCTCAGATGGTTGTATAGGACAGGCTCTGGCTCATGTTTTAATGCATCAGTTGTGAGCGTCCGAGCTTCAAAAAAGCAGATGAAAAAGCTCGGACGCTCACAACTGTTGCATCAAAACGTGTGCCAGAGCCTGTCCCATTAACTTACAACTCTGAGCCAGGATAATTTAAACGGCAACGGTTCATGTAACCATGACTTGGAAATCAAAAGTTAACGGTTCAGTAACACAAAAATTAAACAATTTCAACACTGCGGATTTGTATAAGACCTTTACTAGCACTCTTGATTGTAGTTGTTAAGATAAGTATAAGGTGTAAAATTATAGCAACCCGATTCCTAAAATCGTCCACAGGTTGGGAAACCCTGAACCATAGACTAACAAACACCTAATCTATGACTGAACTTAAGCTCTCACTGAGTTTTTTACGATGCTCGCAATTCAGTAGAACCGGATTATCTTGGATTTATTAAAAAAATAAGCAACTGTAAATCTAAAATTTTTGAAATAATATTCTTTAGCTGTTATATAAATACTAATTGGAATATAAGTGACTGAAAAGTTTGGCAAAGTTAAATTTTGTTTGCTTACAGTTACTTCCCGAGTGTATCCGATAAACTTTTGTCACATTACATCGTTGCTGTTTTTGGGATCATAATTCATCAGCGATGTTCTCTCTTTTCGTAAAGCAAATTAAATTAGAAGTTTGACAAAATGTTAACTTTTCAGGATAGAGAATATCCACAGTTTTGCCTTGATTATTATCGAAACATTGCACGGTGGAAGATCCTTATCATTGATAACAAAACTGCAACTATACAATAATCAATGCCCGTATCACAAAATAAATGTACACTAAAAATAACTAAGTATGCCGTAAATAAATAAATAAATGTTGTGTTCTGTTCTTAATCAACGATCATTTTCCGATCTCTAGAATATTCTGAGAAATAAAATAGTTATGAGTATTTGCTTACTCTATGAAATTGAGTTTTTCGTAAAGAACTTTCTTTTTCTTTTCTAATAATGTGTGAATTGTCAATTGTCGTCAATGTCATGTCAGATGTCATAGTGTATCGTATCGTCTATTGTCATATTTTGTAGTTTCCTTCGTACGTAACCTTACCATCCCAAAAACTTTGTTAAAAATACGTATTTAGATGAAGAAGTGTTAAGTGTTGATATCTTATTTGTATTGACCATACAAATAATACTATATAGGGCCTACGGTAGTAGAATTTCCCCTGAAGTGATGAATGTTTTTACGTTTATATTTTAGTCATCCGATGAAGGCTAGGCCTACCAGCCAACTACGAAGGCTTAACAGAAAAGACAATAATTTTTTAGACTATTGTGCTGTGCTAGTGAGTGGGTCTGGGTTCTAAACATAAACATGTACTAAACTTACTAGCAAGTGCCAACAACTTGTTGCATTTTGTGCTTGTGTTATGATTGAAAAGCCATATTCATTTACAATGTAACAGCCTAAATAATGCTGTTTCTTAAGTTTAATGACTAAGAACCAACTCCAAACCAGTGAAACATTACGTTGGTTAGTCTATGGTGAAACTGAAATCTAACTAACACAAATTTAGACTGTTAACTATCAAGGTCTTCAAAGTACTACCAATGCTCAGCTGGATATCTACCAAAGGGGAAAGCCAATATTGTAGTTAGGACAGAATTAGGCCTATTTCATTTTAAAATAATGTCCATTGTACCTCCAAGGGCAACACTGAGATGGAAAGAGTGGCTTCCTTTACTCACACAACAGGTTTGAAAATAATTGTTCTATCATTAGCGATAAGTTCCTATTTGTTTTTAATCTAGTACCGGTAGAGGTGATCATGATGTGTGCGTATGGTCTGGTAAATAGTTTTGTGATACTAGGCCTGGGCTATCATATATTATAGGTATCGAATTCGTTAACATCAGCCTTGAACAGAATGCTAGCCTATCCGTTTGGTCAGAAACTGTTCAAATCCTTCATGCCTGATAGAATCTGTTCTATCTGTTCATGGGTGACAGACAGAAGATATCCACTGCCCATTCTATTTTTTGCTGTTGAAGATTGGTGATGGAGATTTAAAAAAAAATATTTGTACCGTAGGTTTTTAAAAGTTAGACAAGATCTCATGAACGAAAAAACCGAAATTCCTGCAAATTCTCTTAGTACCTACATAGCTTTTGCTATTAATTGGTTAGCTTAGGTAATTTTAGCCTACAGTAGGCCCAACCAGCAGGTTTATGCTGCTGTTTTATATTAGCACCTCTTTCCTGTGATCTGTAGGATCACTGTAACTTAACCTTTATTCTTTCCTAAACACTTAGGCTATCTTAGGCCCTAGGCTTGAAGTTTTGATACGAACAACTTTCTAGAATACACATTACTATTTTTTTATTTATTGCCAACAGATTTTACTAACACCAATTTTACAAGTGAATTACCATAAGTTAAAAGTTACATATCAACTGTAACAGTGGCGGCGGTAAGAGCGGGCCAATGGGCCTCTCTGCAAGTTTGTTCGCCGGGCCCCCTCTCCCAAAAAAAAAAAAAAAAAAACATCACATGCATTTCCACCTAAACTTGCACTTAAGCTTGGCACGGCATCTCCCGAGGCGTCATCAATTTTGTGTGCGTGATCCTCACGGACTTAAAAACTGCAATAAGGATTTTATACTTACCCTAGTCCTATACGCCAATCCCGTATGAAGGACGGGTACTCTGCTAGTATGTTATGTTGTAAAAGGTATTTTCATCGACCCGGTAAATCCCGAGCAAGTAAGTTAACTATAATAACAGTGAAAGCAAAGTTGGAGGGAGTAAATTAAGATTTATTGTTTACATTTAAAATTTTTTAATGTTTGCTTTAATAGGCCTACTAAGGTAACATATCCGTTAGGGCCACATACAGTTCATAATAATCTACTTTTCACTGCCTACGCTTCTTCGATGCTTGTAATAGCAAAATATCCATGCCATTATCTAAATCATCGTATAAAATTATAGCAGCCGCTAGTAATCTCTCCCGTGAACTTATGTTACGCACCAACCATATGTATGGGCAGGCTAGGAAACCACTGACGGCGGTTGCATTTTGAGACCTGGATAAAAGCCACAGCGCATCTATTACGCGTCTAGGAAACCAAAGCCTTACTCTTCAGGTCTTTATGTTGAATGGCACTGGCAACAGTGTGGTCTCTTTGTACCATCCTTTCCTCCAAGTGTTAGTGGCTGTCAATGTAGTTTTGTTCAATTTAAAATATGCTACCATCTGAACCAAACCATTGTCAACTTCACCTAACTAAAGTTAGCCTACACTGATGTAGACTTAAGGAAGTAAGTTTATTCTTATACAGAGTGTTTCACAAAAATAAATGTTAGGCTAAGTTCACAAGCGTAATCGCCACTCATCCTACACTCATCTCCATTCATACTTGGCTTAAAATACCTACATTTGTATGGTCGCCATTTCAAAGAAAAGTATTAAAGTCAGGCTGGTCTGGCCAGGGCGGCTGGTCAGCGATCCCCAAGGGCCTCCGGCTCAAGGGGGCCTCCAAAAGCCAAAAAATCAATTCAAAAAAATTTAGTTATGATAGTAAAATATTTTGATTAACTGTTTCACAGCGACGTAGTCTTGCAAAAACAATTTTAAATAAACAATACTCTTTTTTTATTTGAATTACAGTTAGCCCCTAAGTACAGTGATAGTCACTCGGTACTAGAGGATAGTCACCGATCTCACTGCAACGCACCGTTACGAACCAATGCGGCTCAACCAACGAACCAGCTCAGTGCCCAGCGCTCCGCGGTAGTGATCGTAGTGAAAAACCGAGAGAATTCCACTTCAACAACAACTGGTGGAGTTCAATCGGTGCAGTGGTTTCAGTCATTGCAAAGAAAATTATCGAATATAATTTTACTTAAAACATCGGAGTTTTCCCGCTTGATTCCTATTGTTTGTTGTCATTTGCATTAATATTTTGTTACTTTGTTATAAAACGTACAGAATGACAATATTTACAATTAATTAAAATTGTTTAGTTTATTACATGACTGCAAGATTTAAATTATTCTGTAGGCCTAATGTCTCTAACTCAGTATAACAAATATTCCTGTTTATTTATTACCTGGTTTTTAAAACAGATTTTACTACAGGCATTAAAATCTAAATCATCAGTATATAAAACACAGTGTCTTGGCAATTTTATATTTTTTTAAACAACAAAAATAAATGCAATTACATTTTATGTATCATCCCTATAAACTGTTCCCAATTCCTATCCGTCAGTTTATCTACAACTGATTTTATTCGACCAGTCAGCCTCATCTCAACACCAAAAGTTCGAGTATGGTGTTACGACTAGTTTAATCACCGACGACTGTTTCCAGTCATTCCTACGTAGTGGGCTATGACGTATTGTTTGAAAGGTTACTAACGCAAGTAGTGGCGCAATCAAAATAAAAATGAATAGGAAATATTTCAAAATAAAAACAAATTAAAGTCAAACTGTTTGAACTTATGGTTAGCAGGTTAGCTGGTTTCAGTTCTGATTTTGCAACAATGAGAAGTCGCAAACAGGCAGGCGGAAATCATCAGAAGTTTTTTGTAATCCTTACAACGTTTAAATTAAAATACTTTTGATTATTTCTGTTTGTCTTTGTTGCTGAAGTACAACTATGGAGTAAAGTGTGTGATAAACAGTAAATATGGTCCATTCATAGATGTATTCAAAATTCAAAAGTGGTACGTGATATGCTTTTTTACTATGTATGGCAAAAACTCCAAGAACTAGGTTTTGGTCTTATTTTTAAATTGAAGACTTAAAACAATTTTAAGAATAGGCCTTTAAATTTGGCAGCTGTAGAGGTGAATAGAAATACGAGCAAATTTTATGTAAAATTTAAATTGATCGGTACATTGGAATTAAATTTATAAATACAAAGATTTTAATTTATGGAAATTTAGCAATTATTAATTTAATCAAAATTATCAAAAACGTTTAATCATTTAAAACCACCTTAGGCCTTTTTATGCACCTGCGACATGCAGCAAACATATATGCTAACTAATTGTTGCCGTGAGAGCACCCCATGGTCCTTGTTTTATTTCTGGCTGGGGGCCTAAATCAACATCTAGCCGAGGGCCTCCAATGGAGCCAGACCGGGCCTGATTAAAGTATAAAAGTATTGAAGTACCTATGAATAAAAATACCTTATTAATACAGAACTTAAAACAAATGCTTTTTTACTGAGGTAGTGATGGGGAAAGACTTCACAACGTTTATGGCCATCAATGGCAGGCCTACTTAGGATAACTAAAAACAATAATACTGGTAGCCTTGTAAGGTGCTATGGCGCGCCGGGGTCATGGCCTTCCTATCTGAGGCTCTCCCGTACTACGCTCCTCTACCGTATCGCCTTACAAATAAAATGCTCGGAATCGCTCGAGTCGAGCTGGGAACCTCCAAGGTCCTTCCGCTACTCAATTTTGAATCAAACGTCTTTATTGTCTGTTAAAGCTCAGAGTGACACCTCACCACAGGGGGTCAACGGTGTCATCACACTCATCATCGCTTTAATGATCACTTTTAAAACAATTGCCAACGCTGGGTTGTTCTCGCGTGTCTCGTACCAGGCTAATTCGCCGGTCTTAATCAAATTAACCGATGCAGTATGCTAAAATGTCACCCTAACTGCCAGGCTAACTCGCCGGTCTTTCTAAAGTAAAAATGATTAAATAAACTAAACTAAATTCCCTACTGGCCAGGCTAACTCGCCGGTCTTTCTAACATACAACAATTCAAATAAATAAAATAATTCCCTACTTGCCAGGCTAACTCGCCGGTCTTTCTAAAGTCAAATTAATTAAGTAAACTAAAATAATTCCCTACTGGCCAGGCTAACACGCCGGTCTTTCTAAAGTCAAATTAATTAAGTAAACTAAAATAATTCCCTACCGGCCAGGCTAACACGCCGGTCTTTCTAACCTACAACAATTTAATAAAATAAAATAAAATCCTACTTGCCAGGCTAACTCGCCGGTCTTTCTAAAGTAAAAATGATTAAATAAACTAAACTAATTCCCTACTGGCCAGGCTAACTCGCCGGTCTTTCTAACCTACAACAATTTAAATAAAATAAAATCCTACTTGTCAGGCTAACTCGCCGGTCTTTCTAAAGTAAAAATAATAAAATAAACTAAAATAATTCCCTACTGGCCAGGCTAACACGCCGGTCTTTCTAACCTACAACAATTTAAATAAAATAAAATAAAATCCTACTTGCTAGGCTAACTCACCGGTCTTCCTAACCTACAACAATTTAATAAAATAAAATAAAATCCTACTTGCCAGGCTAACTATCCGGTCTTTCTAAAGTAAAAATGATTAAATAAACTAAACTAATTCCCTACTGGCCAGGCTAACTCGCAGGTCTTTCTAACCTACAACAATTTAAATAAAATAAAATCCTACTTGCCAGGCTAACTCGCCGGTCTTTCTAAAGTAAAAATGATTAAATAAACTAAACTAATTCCCTACTGGCCATGGCCATGGCGCTGTTATCGAGGTTGACCCTTGTCCCCGAACCAGCTTGTTGTCCGCGCCTTTTGCTTACACTAACGGTTGTAAATATCAACTTAGAGCTGGTCAACATTTACAACCGTTACAGCCTACCTAGTTTTATCAGGCCTAGTTTTAATTTTTAGAACTGAATCTTAAGTAGTACAAAATAGCCTAAATGAGCTGTATAAGCCTACATACATTTAAGAATTATAATTGGTAACCTATCTTATTTTTCTTTGTTTCAGCAACGTCTTCGCAACCTAATACAAATAATTGGATTCAATGTCAATCCCTTTGAGAAATGCACTCATTTAGTAAGAGGAGTGGGTAAATTGAGCTACTATTACACATTACATTTGACAACAATGTCAGCTCCATTTTATACAAGTGAAAAACTTGAAAGTGATAATCCTAAATGGGCGGATATTGAGATCAGTCAGGCAATTGGTCCTGCCACAGGTGAGTTAGAAACTTCTGTACTGGTTAAACAAATTAGGATTTATAAAATATTTATTTCTCTACAATTATCCATCTCTATTCACTATTGTAAATTGTTTTTGTGTGTCTTATTTTGTTATCAATTAGGTCTTAGAATGACTCTCGCATGTTTGTGGAAAACTCCTTGCACCAACCTTGACTACGCAATTTCATTAATTTATTGCAGGCTTTTAAAATTTGACATAAACACATTTTTGAATATCATTTTTTGTAGCCAACACATAATAAGATTTGTGCTTTTACCCTCAAAACATATTTTGCAATCTCTTTCTTTAAAGCATTTTTTTACAGTAGGCCTAGAGCTTTTAAATACTGACAAGACAAGTGCCACTATGTTGAAGCTTATTAGGCCTATTAGCTTTGAAGAACATTAAGAAATACAGTAAAACTAAATTTAAATCCCATAGCTTCATATTCTTTTAAAAGTCATAAAATTTGTTTTTCATACTAAGCTATTTCACATTTTACTGATACATACACTTTTATTACCTTCCATGTTGCAAAAAGTACTCGTAATCTAATTCTTTTTTAAAAAGGGAATAAATCTGAAACGTACCTAATATACAATCAAACAAATGGGAATTCGTTTAGCTGGCAGGTTTGCTGCTGTGGGGGTGAGCTCATTTATTGATGTGTTTGCCAGGGGTGGTGATCAGGCTGTGGTGCCACTCAGCGACTGGGGAGGAGAGTACGGAGCTGGTAGTGGCTGTATGGGGCATCTACTTCAGCGGCTTGGCGTACATCGGTCCAAGACTTGTCACCTCGGATCCGTCACAGTTCCACAGCAACACGCTCATATTGCACATGCAGGGTGGATACTTCACAGCACCTCACTGCTTCAAGGAGCCCAGAGTCGAGCCTCGACGCGTAGTCTCAGTGCTCATGACCCCCGTAGAGTTACGTCAGAGCTACTCCGTCAGCCGACTGTTGAGGTGAAGAGAATTTAGTAATCAAAGTAGTATTGTCGAGATTCACTCAACCTTGGGGAAAATGTTGTATTTTTATATAGTGTTTTTTGTCTTGGTTGGTCAATTATTAATTTTTATGATTTTTATTACTGGAATTTCACAGGTGTTTATGTAGGCTATTGCGCGGTAGAGGAGAAAAGTTGCTAACATGAAACAACTGTTCACATGAAGCCTCATTTCGTAAGATAGTGAAGATTTAAAAATGTATAGTAACATCTAAATATTTTTGAATAATGATAATAATAATTAATAAAAAATATTAGTAATTGCGTGTTTTCCGTATGGGTTTTTGTGCACAGTTGTCCCTCGATTATCTGACAGATATGGGGCTGGGAGGAAGTTGGATTACCGAAATGGTGGTTTTGTTGATAATTCATTTGATTAAGATGAAATATAACTAAACTAGGTTGTATTTGGGAGAGTATAAAACACTATGTTTTGAAGTTGACGAAACTAAGCACTGCACAGTATGTGTAAGCCAAATTTCATTTGATTAAGATAAAATATAACTAAACTAGGTTGTATTTGCGACAGTATAAAAACACTATGTTTTGAAGTTGACAAAACTAAGCACTGCACAGTATGTGTAAGCCCAATTTCATTTGATTAAGGTGAAATATAACTAAACTAGGTTGTATTTGCGACAGTATAAAAACACTATGTTTTGAAGTTGACGAAACTAAGCACTGCACAGTATGTGTAAGCCCAATTTCATTTGATTAAGATAAAATATAACTAAACTAGGTTGTATTTGCGACAGTATAAAAACACTATGTTTTGAAGTTGACGAAACTAAGCACTGCACAGTATGTGTAAGCCCAATTTCATTTGATTAAGGTGAAATATAACTAAACTAGGTTGTATTTGCGACAGTATAAAAACACTATGTTTTGAAGTTGACAAAACTAAGCACTGCACAGTATGTGTAAGCCCAATTTCATTTGATTAAGATGAAATATAACTAAACTAGGTTGTATTTGCGACAGTATAAAAACACTATGTTTTGAAGTTGACAAAACTAAGCACTAAGCAGTATGTGTAGGCCCAATTTATCAAAACTAGCCACACAATGACAGTACATACAGAATCCTATAGTGCAGAGAGAGTTGTATTTATGTCACCATGGATTTGTTTTGCTCCTGCCGATTAAGACTGCCTGCTACTACATCTAACTAGTACATCTAAGCCCCTGGACTAAGCTAGGTACTGTAAGCTGGGCATTTTTCCAAGGCAGTCCATATAAGAAATGTTTTTTTTTTAATTGCCTGTTAAATGTGTGTTCAGGCTGCATTCACTCCAGCAAGCTATCAAGCAACATTCAGTTGCAGCTGCTTCTCTTAGAGAGAGGATCTCGGACGGAAGTTTGAGTGGGAGTAGCAGTGAAGGAAAGGTACTGTAGCCTAAATAATTCCTTTTCTTATTCACTCTTCACTACTTTTGCAGTAACTATTCTATTGTAATGCCAATAACCACTACAGTATTAGAATACTGTTCTTGCAATTCCTATGCAATATAATATGATTGAGGTTTGGATGCTTACTTCACTGTTTTAATGACCTATTTTTTAAATAAATTAGGCATGCATAAAAATAGTGTCTTAGCAGATCTAACATTTTAAGAGAGAACATATGTTTTGTTGAACCAACATATAAAAATCCATTAAACCACCTAAAATAAAAGTAAATGTTAAAAACAATAATAGCTTACATATTTTTTTACACCCTTAGAGCAAGGCCCCACTAGAAAAAAACAGGCCATGCTGCAGAATTCATGACGTCACATTAGTGGATGGATTCACTCTCATATCCCATATGTTTTAGGTAAATAAGCTGGCTGTTTGACAGATTTTGACGGTACGCGTCGTCTGTAGGCTTCAAAAGCACAATAAACATTGCGTGTAGGTTATGTTTACGCCGTATCGCTCTTTTACCTATAATTGGAACACTGATGTTGCAATTAGTTCTTCGCATTAGGCTTAGAGTAGTTTGAAAAATATATAAATATACTAAAATGGTGTAATGAGTTATCCACCTAATTCTGATAAATCATCTCTCCTTAAAAATACAGAATTAGTGTACTAAATGTAGGTAAATGAATTTAAACAGTGATAAGATTTTAAATATTTTATTAAACACATGTAGGTAGGTTTACGATCTTATTGTGTTAATTTGTCAAGCTTTCGTTTTTTGTTTGACTTTTTTACTGATAACTTTTCTCTAGAACATTTACAATAGTTATTCAAAAGAATATTACAAAAAATGGTAATACATTTGTTCATAAGTGGAAAATTGCAAAAAGCACACACCGTCGTTATGTTATTTAAAAAGAATAAATCAACTGCATCTGAAATTAAATGTACTAAAAGTTTTCGTTGACATTTTGAACTTACGAAGGCATATTCATACCTTTCACTTATAATCATCTTAAACAATTTCAAACCTACAGCTAAAATGTTCACAATATCATCTGATGGGTACTTAAGGCTACCTCTGTCAACGATTCTCAAATATTCATTATTGATATTTGAAACGATTGTGTCTTTATTCCTGTTTAGTAATGTTACTTCACATATTTTACATTTGTTCACTTTTAACAGTTTATAGCACACATATCCACCAATATAGGTGAGACACACTTAATCGTTGTCACTAACGTCCATAAATCTAATGTCTTCATAAATATCTTCAAATTCAGAATATTCGTTGCAATCGATTTCTTCCATTTCTGGATTAGAATTTATGCTATCAATATTTATATGCAGGTCTGAAATTTTGATTTCTTTTTTAGAGGCCGAAAACAACTCAATAATACTAACGGTTTTAAGTTTTTTTTCTGAATCTAAGATTTGTTGAACGGTAACATTGTAGCAACCTCCACTCATCTGTCTATATTGGCCAAATCTTTCTTCTAGGGGATCATTCTGAAATTTACTTAATAGTATGTAGTCCACACTCCAGTCTTTCTTCAGATATTCAATAATCTCTATTATAGTGGAAGTTGTATGTTGTAGAGCTAGTTGTGTCTCCGCAGTCAGCTTCCCATTTCTTTTACTTTTTTTATGATTTCTTTCACCCTGTATTTTAAATTCATTCCACTTACTAAGCCACAAAACAAACCGCCGAAGAAATAGAAAGTTTTCATCATTTAGAGTTCTTATGGGCTGACAAAAAGGATCATTAAAACGATCACCCTTAAACACATGAGAAACGTTCATAATTTTCCACCATTTAATAACTAGTTCTAAGAATAATATAGTACCCTCGTTATTTACATTATATTTAGATTTAACATACTTTAACGCTGCAACATTTTTCTCGTCAAAAAACTTCACACATAGGTCTACTTTTTGTCGTTCAACGGATGTAGGATGCAGCACTTTTTTATTTAAAGCAGGGGCTAGCTTTATTACACTATTTTCTTCTTCTTTGTGAAGTGATTTGAGGTCAGATACACTTGCAGTACACATTTCGTCAAAGTTTTCAAATTTAGGAAATATAAATGTTTGCTTACAATCCGTTTGATTTAACCAATTATTTCTAATCGATTTGAATAGATGCACAGAATCAAAAAGAAGAAACACTTTTTGTTTGCCTGTGTTATCATAAGGATTGATAAAACTTGCCATTAATGTTCCACCATTTAGTTTAGCAAAAGCATTACGATTTAATGAGTTGTTATCTGTTATTATGCTTAAAACTTTGTATCCTATAGTGGTTAGCATTTTTAATATTTGCAAAATTAATTTATGCAAATATTTTCCATCAAGGTCCTTACATGGGAATAAACCTACTACATCTTTTGTTCTAGAAAATAAACTAGTGATCATAAATGTTTGTATAGTTGTCGCTAGCTGTACAGATGAATCCCTTTCTTTGGATGACTCGTGTACTACCCCTTCTAATTTACCACCCTGATAACTGAGTTCGGGTCTAACGTAAACTTCATCAGCAAGGAGGTTAACTATTTTTTCGTGATCCTCCAAATATTTGAATTTAGTTTTCAAATAGTTAACATGAGCAGGATCAAAAGTCGAACACCCGTTTCCAACATTTGATGTAAACGTTTTTAGGTATCTTGGATGAGGCATAGTTAACAAATTAGACTTCCTTATACTTTTGTATGCAGCTGGGAAACAAAAGAAAATAGTTGCAAACCATATTAGAGTTCTAGCACAATACCTAATTTGTTTTTGGAAAACTAGATTTATTTGTTCTTTATAAAAAGTAAGTTTTCTCGAAACTACTTCATCATTACTTGATTCACTTAGTTCATCCATAATTTCATTTATATGCTGTAGTTTGTCGGTTGTAGTAATTATTACAGAAGAGTCTTTTTCAAACAACCACTCACATAAGGCATCAAGTTCAGAAATACGACTAATTTTGTTTGGTTCAGAAAAGATTACAGGACAAGTGTTGGTGATATTGTTAATTACAAAGTCGTTTTTAGTTACAACAAACGACAAGTCTTTCTTTATTACTAGGGAAACCTCAATCTTTGGAACATGTACATTGATATATTTTACATTAAATACATTGATAAAATCGTCAAAAATATTGCACTTAACGTTTTTTACAATAGGGACGCAATTACTTTTCAAATATGTTTTTAAACTTATGAAGCTTTCGATAATGTCCTTTGACTGCTCTTCTTCCTGTTGGCTTAAAACACTTTGTCCCCCTTCAATTACCCACTGTGTTGGAGTTTGTGTAGGTAAGTGTAATGTTTCTGACATGTAAATTGGCTCATTGTACAATATTGACGGTACTGCATCTTCTGTGAGCTTTACACGGTTTCGAGGAACACACAATACCGTCCCGTCAGGCCGAACCACAGAGTCTTCTTTTACAATGAACCTTTCGTCGAAGTGTTTAATACACACTCTTGAACTCGAACTTGGTTTAAAATCACTACGGTGTATTGCACTTGTCCAGGCATTTGCTTTAGTTTGGTCTTTTGGGAATGAAAAAATGGGCACTGGCACATTTTCTCTGTCCTTGTAGTAATT
Source organism: Macrosteles quadrilineatus (assembly GCF_028750875.1). Classification (NCBI taxonomy): domain Eukaryota; kingdom Metazoa; phylum Arthropoda; class Insecta; order Hemiptera; family Cicadellidae; genus Macrosteles; species Macrosteles quadrilineatus. The sequence continues at coordinate 73,143,832 of NW_026542601.1, forward strand.
GCTCCGACAACCTGGGACGCAACAACAGTACGGCATGTTTTATTTTTTACTATACACAATATTTCATCGTACCAAAAAAACTGAGTAGCGCAAGACACAACGACATCACCAAAATACTAACGAAACATTCCACAGGTTATATTTGTTTAATACATGTTTACAATTTTATATTTACATCTGGCAACTTAAGTACAGCTATCCACCACTGTGACGTAGCGTTGCACTGCCCGCGCTGCAGCATGGCCTGTTTTTTCTAGTGGGGCCTTGCTTAGAGTCAAACAAAAGGGGAAGTTCTACACCTTGAGCTTGTTAAATACTAATTGCTTACTATTTCTGTTTGCAGACAAATGGAAAAACATGTTGACTGGTAACAGAAAGAAATGCATTGAAACATTACAAAGAGTAGATGGACTGTCATTAGGCCTACTAGTTTTATTATGTAAAACATTTTTAAATAATTAAATAGGTATAATATTCAAACAAAATTGTTTACAGTTATATCAGAATGTGAGTATGTCAGCAGGCATTGGTACAATGGTTTACACAGTTTTTCTTGAGGAAGAACATTTTTAGGGTCAAAATATACATTATCAGAAGTAAAGCCTAATCTTCAAGCACTGTATATATTTACTGCATAAACTTTCTATTGACCTTGTCAAAATGTTTTTCTATCACATCTTCATTTAGGCTCATTAAACTGTGTGTGTGTAGGAGAGCGCCATGCTGCGTCGGGTGTTACATCGTGCCAAGCCTACAGGTGCAACACCACGACTCCATCAACAGCTGACAGCTGTGAAACGAGAAGTGGAGGAGGTGAGGTTCAGAGTACATCTGCTGACTCATGAGAGGGATAAGAAGAAGTCAGCCTTGCGCAGGCAGCTGGAGGACAAGAGTAAACTTACCGATCGAATGTTGGACGAAGGTGAGGCTTGGACGTCTGGTCAAAAAGTCATAAAGATTCTAACTTACCAAGATAGGGTATTGTAAACACAAGTGTCATGTAATTCTTCTTTGGTTATGTTGAAACTTTGACTTTAGGTTACTGAAGTAGACATCCCATCTATAAGGCATATGCGGGATGGACCAGCTGTAGCCTATTTTTATCCAAAAAGAATTTTGTGGAATGACATACGCACAGAGTGTGATACAGTCTTGCATTCTTTTTTCTCCAGGTTACGACGTTTTTGTCAAGATAGCTTTAGGCCAGGGTTTTAAGGATTTTGTAATTGATAAGCTTACCTTACTGATGAAAATAGTTGAAAACCACAAATAAACACATAAATACAGAATTTTCAGAGCTATTATATCGGTAGTAAAGTCAGGTTCTTTAGGTTGTAAAAGATACATAGAAAGACTCTACTACTAGTTTTTATTACTAAGATAGTTGATGTTGCAAAAACGATGTTAGGCCTATAGCTTACAAAAAGTCCATCAGGTTAAGTTGGTGTATTCAACAGAAATCAGTAATTTAGATTAGCAAATTCTGTCGGTGGCTCAATTAAACTATGTCAATTTTGACTCTGAAATTGGCAACAACTTTAACAACTTCAGAAGCTGGAATGTCCATTTTTATGAATATTAGTCAAAGGTTTTGCTAAAATTGCCAAGCAAGGACACAATACTTGTTTTAACTGACACTTTTTGGAGGTTTCGCAAGCCACCTAGTGGAACGATTAGGTTTGTAGCTTAAGAAGGTTGATTAAAACATAGGTAGCTTACAAGAAGATTTCAGATTTAGAATTGATATAAAATAATTAATAATTTTTTGTAAATTTTAAGTGCCGATTATTATTTGTTAATATGTTTTCTATTTAATAATCATCATGGTTATGAATTATATTATTCTCTACCTTAAAAGACCTTGAACATATTCATTGCTCTATTCTGATAACAAAAAAATAAATAAATAGGGTTGAAAATATGTCTATATTGAGTACCTAAGTTAACATATAGCAATCAGTAATCATCTTTAACCTTCCGTCGGGCGCATTGATTTTCAAACACCAAAGGGCGCTCACGGATGTTACCTCCGGGAGTACAAAAACTATACAATGATGAGTAAAAACATTTTAATAGCAATAAAACTCTATGAAAAACATTTATTATGAGTTATTACACTATTACTTAAGTTAGTTAGGTATTACAAAGAAAATGTTATAAAAAAATAAAAATACGTAAGTGTTGTGGATAAAAATGATTAACTTTTTGTACTTATACAGTCGTATATTAGAAAACAAATTTTAATATTCTATGGCATAAAAACACGTAAATGGTCTAATAAAAATAATAATTTTGTACAAGGACAATCCATTCAATTAAAGCTCTTAGACAAAAATTGCATCAGTGTATGGCATAAATACACCAATGATATTATGAAAAAGATTATTATATCAAGGATAACTTACTTTATCCAAGCTTTTAAGAAAAAATTGCAATGGTGTTTGAAATAAAACACCTATTGTCTAATGCAAAAAATCATTTGTTAGAAGACTACTCATTTTGTCAAAGCTCTTTTTCTTGAAAAAAAAAGGTTTCCGAACTCATGCACCATTAGTTCTTTCTACTAAATGTTGTTCCTTGTCTTCCCTTTCAACACTAGCCAACAATCTCACAATTAGTTCTGCATACATTTTGTAATATCGCTAATAAGGTCAAACACAAGGGGGCACATGGAACTAGGCTCCGGGAAACCTGTAGCATCACAGGGCGCTCACGGAAGCTACTTCCAGTAGCGATGCGAACCACCCCCCCAAGGTCGACTGACAACTGGGAAAGGGGTAAGAGAATATAAAACCGATTCCGCAAAAGAGGTTTGTGAGGTAAATCAGGCCACAGCCCTGCACACACACTATGGTTTTTATAACGTAAAAAAACGGAGGTACCCGGAGGTAACTTCCGTGATGCGCCCGATGGAAGGTTAACTAATATTATTTATTTCAGATTTAGAATTGGTGGAAAAGAATCGGATGCTTCACAAAGAAATGGAACGTCTGAAAGATCTTAAACGTGTTTCTATAGATGCCAAAGAAAATCTGTTTTCTGTCAACCAAATGCTGTTAGCTCTGAGACGAAAGCGCATTTCAGAGTTAAATTATATATACCCCATCAGTCAGGTAAGAAAAAGCTAACATGTAAATGAAATTTAAAATCTTTTTTTCTTACACTAACCTGGCTTTATTCATTGTAATAGTTTTTGATTGTTTTTACAACATTTAAATATTTTTCTGTAAATTATATATATATTTTAAAATTAGTTTTAAAATACTTTACTAATAAGTTTAACTCGTATAATATTTTATAGTATTATTTATTAAAGTTACAACAGTCATAGAATTAAGTAGTGTTACTTACCTGCACCTAAATTGAATAGTTAATGTATATTATTTGCAGTAAGATGAAGTGTTTTAAGTCGAGAATATTACAAAATTCTGTTCCATTAGTTCTTACCCCAGATCGGGAAAAATAATTCTGTTCTGTGTTTTTAGTTTTTTCCGAGTTTATTGATTTTAAAAAATCTGAGCGACTTTTTCAACATATTAAGGGTTTTGTGAGAAAGTTTTGCATATAAATAAGCCAATAATAATAAAAGACTGGACCCAGTAAATTTCAAATCAATAGAATAGTTTTCATCATCCATTCAAAAATATGTGTGTAACAATTTGTAGTTTAGATTATGATATGAAAAAAATAATTTAGTGCTTGTATATTGTACTTTTATCAGTCAAACAGCCAGATTTGGATGTATTCATTGCAAAGCTAATTAATACTCAATGTAACACTAAGCCTCTTGTTGATCTAATTTGATGTTTTTTTTCAGATTGGAGATGACAAGTTTGCCATCTGTGGAGTCCATCTGCCCAACTCAGAAGATTTTGCTGGACATGATGAGATTATGATCTCAGTAGCGCTGGGTTTTGTCGCTCACCTGGTCCAGATGATTGCGTATTTCTTGCACGTTCCTCTCCGTTACTCCATTGTCCATGCAGGCTCTCGCAGTAAGATCATCGACCATATCACTGACAAGATACCTGATAAGGAGAGAGAGTGAGTACCATTTTATCTCTTCATATCATTCTATAGAATGCCCACAAACTCAGCCGAAACAATAGGCTCTTCTATCAAGTTAGTGAAGGTTGAAATTCCAAGGTAGTTTTATTCCACCAAAGTTTTTGTTCATTCACTTGGGTAGGGAGTTGAATTTATGGTGTGTAAAATGAGGTTTGGAAATTGAAATTACAAATCCAAACACTTCAAAGAGAGACTGTATTGTCTTTGTGGCTATTCATGACCCCTTAAGCTATAATTGATTACCTTGAAGAAGTGCTTGATTTTTAGGATTCAAGACACTGGAAGTAAAACATACTGAATGCTTTAAACTTTAAATCCCTATTTTACATCCTATTTTATTCACTTTATTCTCTTTTTTTAATAGTTCAACACATTTTTGTGCAGAAAGAGGCTATGGAACTAAGTTTGAATTCCCACCAAATCAAGGCAAAAAGTCCTACATTTTTTGTATCAAATTCATGGTTATTTTTTAGATGAAGACACTTGTTCTTTTTGTGGGCTACAACAATATGCCTCCAGGCTCTTATAGATCCAATATTAATGAAATGAAGTTGTGTTTTTAGATCAAATCAGGCTGTAATTAAATACTGAATAAACACTATAATAACTTTGACTATTATACCTGAATATTCATAGCCTCATTCTTTACAATAATTTTACCCTGCGGCAATCTCTTGCAACAATATGTGAAACATTAAAAGCATGAATTTAACCTATTATCAGCAATATAACATTGTACAGACGTCCGTTTACAGTGTTGAATTTGTTTCCAGATTTCCTCTATTCTCTAAGGGCAAGGATAAGCTTCAGTTCAACTACGGAGTGTATTTGCTCAACAAGAACATCGCACAGTTGAGATGGTATTGTAGCCTCACCACGTCAGATCTCAGGTGTACACTGCCTAACTTGCTGGCTCTGCTGAACCTCAAGCCCAGCCTCAGCGGGTGAGTTGGGTTTACGTTAAAGTCAAACACTGTCCGCCAATTATTGAAGAAACAGGAGGTTTATGATGTTTTGGGATTTGGAATCTAAATAATTAGTCTATTAACAGCAAATTTTGAGTTGTTCTTTGTATGAACAGTCCTATAAATCATCTCTTATTGTTTAAATTGTTGACTTAATTCAGGATATCTAGGAAACCATATTTGACAACATATATCCTGTTTCTTGTGCCAGTTTGGACTCTTTCCCATTCAGGTAATTATGCTATCTTTAAAAAAAATCCTAAAAACTTAGGCCCTTGTGCTCTATGTTACACCCTTAGTAGTTAATTGATTATTTTAATTCAGGCATGCAAGCTAAATAGGCATCCTGCTGTAGGAAACTAGTAGATTTGACTTGTATGTGTTAAAAGTTTGGTCACTCTAAGTCTAATGATATATAAAAAAAGATGCACAAAGATTGACACTAAACAGCATACAGGAATGACAGTGGTGACTGGTGATGATGTTACAGGGCTGGACTGGAGGCAGGCAAGCGTACAATGTCCAGCTCTACACTTGAGCTGCAGGGTGTGAGAGGCTTGCGGCCGCCTCAGGCTCCTCTCTGCTACTCCCTAGACAAGGGCTTGGACCGGCTGGACCACGGCAGTCCACGCCTAGTGCCTCGGCAACGGAGCATCACACACAACAGCTCCGAGCCCAACGAGATCTTGGTAGGTCCTTGACAAGTGATGCTCAGACAGGATTAATAATCAGCCAATTGATTGAATAATTGTTGATTCCAGTTGGAAATCTGGGGATAAACTGCAACTTTGTGACTCTTAATCAATTTAATACTTAGGATTATGGCCTTTATCATTGTAATCATTGAAGTAATTTCTTATTAGTAAATACAGATAAAAAAAAAACAATCTTTAAAGTGTCTGAGAAGTAGTTTATTCATATTTTGAAAAAGCGATTTTCATAGTTTTACAATTTAACTTACTATGTAAACAAATCTCACTAATCCAACGTTAGCTGACAAATTCTGTAACCAAGGAGTGGCTGTAATACATAGGACATGAGAGATTATTTTGCAATGCAACGTCTAGATAATTCAAAAATATAAAGTGTATATAAAAATATATTAATTTGGTCATCTCTATGTCTAAGAAAATGTTATAGTGCAATCTGTTTTATTGTTGTTTATGGATTAATTTTGACTACAGTAATGAGAATGTGGATTTTTCAATACATGTTGTCTGCAGTGCCAAAGTAGCATTCAAGATGTTGCATGCATGTTTTGGCAAGAATGTTTTTGTGTGCGAATACAAACACTTGTAAAACCTTGATTGTTACCTTTGAAACTGTAGACAGGTATCTTAAATCAGAATTAGTTACTACGAATATCCACTTCCAGGGCTGTTACAATTCAATAAATATAAAATGTAGTAATTTTCATACGATTTATCTATAACTATGGTTATTTCTATCTCCAATAATCCGGCAGGTACCATTTTATCGTCAAGTTCATGGAGTACTCTAAGGGAGTTCAGTGACTCGATATTGGGTAAAATAAATAAACATAATTTATTTTTGTAAAAAAATACAACCGACTTCAAACGCTCTAAAAAGAATGAAATAATTTAAATAAAGTTAACTTTTGTATTAGGCAAGCTCACGTATTTCAATTCGGCGCGGCTCTATGATGATTTTTGATACAAAATTGAAAGAGGGTGTCCATATTGCAGGTGACTATCTATAACTAAAGGTGTTAATCTGCATGTCTTTTTCATAGTTATGCGTTAAGTGTTATTTTATTACCTTAATCAGAGATCGGCATTATAGTGGTATTAACGAGTATCTTTAAAAAGATTATAACGCATTTAAATGTTTCTAACTTGGAAATGTAACGTTTTAATACTAAACTAGCTTCTTTTCCCTATCATAATATCAAACTAAATTATTTTCCTATTCATATAGAACATTTGTGTGTGTTATTTTCATAATGCATTTATTCTGAAGTAAACATAAAATACAAGAAAATATTTCCTTTAATATATAAACAAAACAGTTCAGTATGTTTTTTATATATTTATGTTATCCAGCTACAATTTATTGATTTTCAAAATACACACACAATATTTAATTTCAATCATATTTGCAGTTTGAACCGCGCCGACTTGAAATACGTGAGCTTGCCTAATACAAAAGTTAACTTTATTTAAATTATTTCATTCTTTTTAGAGCGTTTGAAGTCGGTTGTATTTTTTTACAAAAATAAATTATTTTATGATTTTTAGTGACCGTATAGTTTTTATGTACCGGTATTAATTACTTGAGGTTTTTTGATAAGCAAAACTGTTTGAAACAATCAAACGTTCCACAGAACAATCATTATTTTAAAACTGCTTGAGTCACCTGTTCAGGTTACATAATCAATGGGTATGAAAATAAACATATTTAGATATTAAGAAAGAAAGAGTTGTCCATTACATTAGGCCTAATGAAAAACTAATTGTCTTTTCTAGATACATTGAAATGTCAGACATCATCGTTTCTTTGCAATCGGTGTACTTCTACATTATAAAAAGAAATACAGTAACGTCTCAAGCCTTTTGGAACAAAATAAAGTTATTCCTCAGCTACCAGCACTAAAAAATCTCTCAAAAGTGGAAAATTGGTCGTTAACACCATAGAACCTTTCGTATAGTACCTTTGGAAAATATTATATGAAAGATTGGTTCAGCTAAAAGTGGTGTAAGTCATGTAGGGGGTTTTGTTTGCTCAAGATATAGCCTAGTTGAAATTGCAAATCATCTTCCTCTAGGACTTTCCGAAGCAGGCATAAAATAGTATTGATATGTTATAGTAACTGGGTAGAGAATATCAATAAACATTCCACATCTGCAAATGCATGTTTAGTAATTAAAATATTCAACACTTTTAAGACAATTGACGATTATGCACTGTCACACTTCTTAGGTCGTGTAAGGAATAATTGCATTTGATTTATATTTATACCTGTTTTACGAATGCTGTGGTTTTCACAATACACCTTTATTTGTCATTATCATACAGCTATTCACTGAAAAATGTATGTTTTTGTTAGTCAGAATATTCAATACTAAAAACATAATTACTGTATACACAAATCAGGTCAAACGTTAAAATACATTTTTTATAGTAACCAAAACAAAATGCATTTTTCTCAATGTAATTAATTTAGGCTTCATGGCAAGAAATAGTTTATTGATCAATATGAAGCAACTGTTTCATGAAGAAATTGTCTGTGTCTTTTAAATGGTTTCAACTAACAGCTGTAGGAATGTTATTATTATTTATTGCCTTCTCTGCACAAATGTAAACAATGTGCACAAATGTAAACAAAATGAATGTTGAATATTTAAGGTTTTCAGAATTTTTCACCGAAACAAATATTATACTTAAACATAATATATAAGGTACCAAATAGAAACTCTCCTGGTTATTTTGGTGGTGGAACCACACTGATCGGTAAGAGAATCACAGAGAAATTGGTGAACATACATAGAAAAAAAAAACATCGCCACAGACAAATTGAGAACCTCCTCCTTTTGTTGGTAGTGGGGAAGTCGGTTAAAAATAAATAACTGTAATTAATTTTCAGGTACCGCACAGTTCAGAAGACGATGGACAGCGAGAGTTCCTCAACTCCTGGATGGCGCAGGGCCCGGCGCCGATATGCTCTGACTCTGAGCGCAGCTTGCGTTCCAGCAATGACATCCTGCTGCAGGAGGAGAGTCTGGCAAGCATCATCAACAAGATCAACTCTCCTTCCAAGTATCCGACAAACATATCCAGAGACTCCACGGATGCCTTCACTTACCAGAGTATCCGACAGGTTACGTCCCAAAGTACATACGCAGATTCATAGCACTTGAAAAGGCACTAGGCCAAATTCGTTGTAACAGTGTTGGGATGGATTGACATTTTTGTGTACAATTGAAAGGTTTGATTTAACAATTAGAAAAGTACAAGGTCTCGTTTCAGATGTCCTTTTCACTGTGCTTTGTTCACAAAATAAGTGGCGGAACATTTTAGGCTCAGCTTATAAAAATATTTTTATGTCAAAATGATTTATGCTCATAATTAGAACACAATGTCCGCAGAAAATTACAGTAAATTTGTTTATGTTCTTTTTTTCAATTTTTTTTAAAATTTCTTGTGAAAAATCCACACTGTTTAAAAACTGTGCCTTTTCAAGGAACCAATATTTTGACTGATGTATTATACTTTCCACTGTGTATTATATAATTTATGTATATTTAGATGATGATTATTGTGTACTATATTTTTGTGAATGCCCGTTAGTTTATCTCTGTGGGCTCCCCAAGATTATTCTTATTCCAGGTGGCTGTGCATTTTAGGTTTAATATACCATAGTTTAGTGCAATGATTTAATTAATGTTTTTTCACAATTGCATCGATGCCAATGACCTTGTAACACTGATTCTTTAATTTGCTTAACACGTTCAAAGTAATCTTGTTTAAAATGTCTATCCACAGAAAATTTGTTCCACAGTATTAAAATGCGACATTTGCTTTGCCAAGCTTTGAATACAATGTGCCCCACACTTTTATGTCATTTATATAGAAAATCCACTTAACATAATTGGTAAGCATTTGTAAACTGTAGACTCATAGTAGTTTTTTTACACTTCACCCTTTAAAGTCCCAAAACAGAGAACCTAATCTTAGTTAATTATTTAACATTATTTTATGATATGAGGGCAATCAAGAAAGCAAGGAAGATTTTGGAATAAAAGAAAAAGTTTGTACAGAAAAATAATTATAATGCCTACATTTGAAAGAGCAACTAAAATACTACTTTTCTAAATAGGCACTTATCATAGCGGTGGATGAGCATTGAAATTTCATTGTCGTAGAATTCCGCTGCCTGCGAGCTGAACCACTTAGTGAAATGCAACTGGAGCTACTTGTCATTAACAAAGTGCTGTGCTGCTTACCAAGTCAATTCTGGGAAATAAACTGAACTGTAGGGTAGTTGCTAATTGAATGATTACAGATTTTGTGTGCAATTGGAATTGGCCTCATGAGGTCAGGCATTGTAATGCAAAAACTAAATGTTGGACATCAACTTCAGTATAGCCGTTTTGAAACTGAAAGCACTATATCTTTTCATTTATCAAGTTGTTTCCGTACAACTCCGCAGACTCGACAATAAAAAAGTGTATAGGTTTTAAGGTTATGACTGCACCTCACAACTAGTGAGATTTTCAATTGCTGCAAACTTTTAACACAGTAATATTGCAACAAAGTGTAACACAAAGACATTTTCACAGTCATTGAGGAGGTGAAAACGTCTGTACTCTGTTCAGAGTAAATGTTCCTTACTTTCTGAATAGCCCTCATACATGAGACATAGTTAAGATTTTAACTGGATATCTTTTCAGCTTTTAGGTTTGATTCAATTTGGTACTGTGTTTGAAGCAATTTGGCAACTACCTTTAAGCTGCAAAATTGTACAGTAGAACCTCTTTAATCCGAACTAATTGGGACCAGGGGTAGTTCGGACTATTGAATAGTTCGGATTACAGAACATATTGTTGTTTTTACATAACAATAGCTAAAACATGGCTAAAATTGATCAAAATTATTTTGGGAATAGTGAAAAAAGGTTTTATAAAATAAAATACAGTGTTTATTTAATACAGTAGTTAACATAGTGAATAAACACTACTGTAAATTAAATACAGTATACAATAAAGAACTGCTGTACTGTGTATAGAGTACAGCAATGAGGGGTTCGGATTAGTGGACGTTCGGATTACGGGGGTTCGGATTAAAGAGGTTCTACTGTATTGATTTAGAGTTGATTTGTTAAAAAATGGAGGTGTTACTTTTGCCTTTTACCATTAGATAGGCATAACAACACATCATTTCACCTGATTATTAATATTCTTACCAGCCATTGCTTTTAATATTTGGGCTATCCATTTAGCCAAAAATAGTTACTGTATGTCCAAAAATAGCCACTTAAATAAAATCTACCACAAATAAAAAAATTAATCAAGGTTAAACATGTTAAAATGTTTTATATTTGAACTAGTAATTAAAAAAACAAACTGGTAATGTTTGAGAGGATTATGGAGAGTTGTATTTAAAATAAATAAATTACCAATGTGGTCACATAAATAAACAAAAATACATTTCCTTGAAGATTATTAGACAGTAAATAATAATCTCAAACAGCTTCATAATTAAAAATGGAACACAGACCGTAAAAACTGCAAAACATTATACATTTAGAACTATAAGTATAAGAACTATGTGAGCTTATTTAGTTACCGGCAGTAAAAAATTAATGGCTTGATGACATTCCTAACTTCCTAAACCTAAAACCTTCCTATACTATATCTAGGTTCGTGGTATTGTAATGTTAAAAAAAATGATGAAATATGGTTTTGTATAACAACTTAATTCCACAAATCTCATTTTTAGTTTGGTTTTGTAAAACTGGAGACTGGCTAAAGTATTGTAATTTAAACTTTAAAAGAATATTTATTTGATTGTTAAATTAATAGGTATTTTTTACTCATATGTAGTTCACTTAAATCTAGTCAAAGACTTAACTATAAATATTCGTTAAGTAACTATCATCTTGTTTGATTGTACACTTATGCTATAAAATAATATTTATCAAAAGAACTATTTTCCAATTATTCACTGAAAACATATCTGAATCTTATTAAAGTTATTTTCTAACCAATTTGTTACCAAAACAATTTGATAAATTCAAACTTTGGTTCAATTCAAATGTTATTATTTCTTGGGCCTAAAGTAATTTGGGTTATTAAACTTATTCTTCTTGTTCATATAAATAATTGCAACTTTATTTAAGCTTTAACAGTCATTTCTACAAATTTTACATGAGGTAGTTTTTGTTATACGTATACCGTAGTAGCTTACTGAATTTGTTGCCTTTTTAGTGTTAATGCTATTTTTTGATTGATTTTTGTTGTTATTTTAGTAAATCAATTCATTTATTAAACACTATTAAAGGTATATAGTTTGAATGTTTTTGGGATTGTTTGTCTGTAACTATTTTCATTCATATATTTACACATATTAGTAATTTCCTTTGTTAATCATTTTAAAGTGTTGATTGTTTATATTTTTTGCTCTACTGGTTCAGATAAAGTTATCTGTGATATATTGTTAACTTTGTATAACTAATTGTTCCTTTGAATAAAACCATATTACAAATTTATTTACTTATATTTGAACTAACCTCTCGTTTTTTGTGACACAACTATAAATATTTTTCAAACTAGAAAAGTATCATTGTTGATCCAGTGAAAGATTTTTAGTGAATATTAACTTTACTTCCAAACTGCATCAACCTCCGTCCTCAATGAATGATTCTCAATAAAAAAAAGAGCGATTTGGAAAAAAGACAATGTTGTAAGGCGTTTTCTTTTATATTGTAACAACAAGATAACCAATAATTAAATTCAAGAGCATACAAAAATATTATAGTTGAGGCAATGTTAGTTTTTTTTATTTAGGCCTAACTTTTACATTATTTTTTAAATCACAAAGTGTTTTCAACATGTCCTATTTCCTGTGAGGATGATTTTTATTGAAGTCTCGGATAGGTGGATCATAGCTGGAAAAAAACACATAGGATTTAGGAACTCTAAAATAAAATAAAAATCCCCCCACCACAAAAAATGGTTGAGCTTGGTGGGTGTGGCTTTTATTGACCTTGGTCTCTAATCTGTATTGGACCTATGATTCCGAATGATAATCTATATTAAGTGACTCTAAAGTAAACAGAGTGTTTTAGTAATCTAAACTTGCCTGTCAGATGTGTTGACATAGTGAGATGTGGATAGGACAGTGTTGGAGCCCTTTAGCCGCAGTCTAGTCTCGTAGGCTAGTCTAGCCTCCAACTCTTGGATGTAAAGCTCTTGTTTCTTTCTAGAAAAAGGATAGAAACACTATAAATATCAGTATTTCATGACTGGGACCTCTTGTCAGTATGATTGGTTTTAGTGATACCTTACACTACTAACATGCAATTTGTTCTATAGCAGGTTGAAGTGTATAGCAGTAGAAACTATACCGATCTTAAAGTTCAAGCCATTTATCAATCAATGGCGCTATCATCTGTCAATAATGATATTAGGTAAGACTTGGAGTTGGGACACTCCCTTACAATTAACGTTAAATATGTTGTTGATGTTGTAAAATATTATTTATATATATAACAACAACAGTGTTTTCAGCAAAAAGCTAGTTAACTATAATAAGTAGTACCAGTTAGTAGCTCCTTTACTGATGGGGAAATTCACATGTATTATCAAGTAGGAACCGTCTTTATATTTAAAATGTTATACACACACCATATGGTACCTCAGGCAGTAAGAAATTATTGGTAATATGGTATTTAATATCTTAATAAATGTTTCATTTATCTATATCTCACTTCTCAGACTGGACGCTGAGCAGCTGCTGTGTGTGGTTATGTCTCTCAGTGACCAATGCACTTTTGGTCTCTCGTAATTGTACTGTCAGATTATCCAGTTGATCCTAAAACACCATTGTATCATTGTATCCATCACTTAAATAATCTAGGTTTGGTCTACATCCTACAGTGCTTGACTTCAAAATAACAAGTAGAACCTTTCTTGTTCGTACATAGCATAGCCATAAAACTTGTGACATTGTCAAAGAATTACTAAGTCTGAACTATTGAGGTTAGAGTAATTACAATATGATCTATAGGTACAATTTGTTTTTCAGGATTAATTTTGCCAACAGTGTCATTTACAAATGAAGGTTTACTATACTAATCAAAAAATTAGTTCTGTTCATTAAATAAAATTATAAATGCCTCAAATTCAATTTTATTATTTTTTTTATTCTGAAATTAAACCATAACCTAACCAAACTAACCAGACTGGCTGATAATTAAAAAGAAAAATCTAATGAAGGTTTAATTGAAAAAAAAAACAAACAGTTCTGTTCATAAAATAAAACTATAAATGGCTGAAATTCCATTTTATGTTTTAATTATACAATTAAAATGTCATAACCAAACAAAACCAACCAAACTTGCTGATAATAAAAAAATCCTAGACAAAAAGATAGTACTATCGGTAGGATTTGAACCCGGCCCTCCCGTTTATAAGACCAGCACTTTATCCACTATGCCACCGAGGCCGATGACGGCATTTTGTATTGTTCCGGTAATGGTGTTCCCTAAGCCAATCAGAAGCCTACAAATGACACTGTTGGCAAAATTAAACCTGAAATAAAAATTCAGCGATCTATAGAGAATTGATTACAGTTTCAACTTGTTATAAACATGTGATAACGTATTTATTTTGAATTTTTTACGGCTGCAGAAAAATTCCTACCACCCACTTCAGCAGTATAAGTTTTTGGTTTTTAGGCCTACTATTTTTTACTTAATCATTATGTATTTTTCACATTGCTAAGCACTAACACAATAATTATGACAAAAGGACAAGATAAAAAGTTGGGAGTGAGTTTTCTTTGAAATTTTTACTTTACAATTATAACCCAACAAAAATGACTGAGGAATTTCCCCCTATTGTGGATTTCAAATATTAACTCTCTACAGTGCCCAGTCAATTTTATGAGGAAATACTTGATACTATTTTGCTTTTTGGGGCCGGTGTGTCATCTGAAGCTTATTGTGCTTACTATTTTGCTTAATACTATTCATTACTTTGCATGTTGATTTTCCTGAGAAATACTAGTTGAAAATATTGATTGGATACCTGCAGAGAGCGAATGTGTTTGTGTTGATCTTTGATTATAGACTCATTGTCTTTAATACGATGAAGAAGCATTTCCCTCTCACGAGAATTCTGCTCTTCCGAAATAGCTTTGTCTCTTTGCAGGGACTTGAGCTAAACCAAGAAAAGTTGTTTTATTCCTTTATGAGCTAAGTAAAACCTTTAACTGAACTGATTTGTGTAATTGATCGCAGTATCCAAAAGTTAAAAGACATTTATTTTTGTCTCTGCTGTTTTACAGTTTAACTTATCTGGTATGAACATAGTTTTTTTTTACATTTTCTATAAACTATTTTTATAATATAATTATTTTGAAATTAACAGTTCAAAAAGATTGATTACGAAATATACATACGAGTTTATTAAACTTATTAAAACATTCTAGTAAGACATATTTTAAATAAATTAATCCTTTGAATTTATTTTGTTGAATAAATATGTTTATATCGCTGTGATAGGTTGTCTATTGAAATTTAAAGACATTTTAGTCAAATGAATCACTAACATTCTTTTTCTAAAAACTTCATCTTCATAAAGCCCTTGGCCAAGTTTGAACAAATAAAGCAACTGACATATGAATTTTTTATTTCCAAAACACTGTTGTACCAAAACCATCTAAGCAACATTTGATTGTGTCATTTGTAAGGGTGACATACTTCCTGGTGCACTGCTCGTTCTGCATGACAGTGCATGTGGTTGGACAGTTTATCCTCCAAATCCTCTCTGTCTCGATACAACAGTTCAATAGTTTTCTTCATTTCATGCAATATATCCTTCAGTTCCTCTAGTCTGTCTTCTGTTTCATCCTGAAAACAATTTTGAAATATGTAGGAATAAGATTTAGGAAAAATTCAAGGAAAACTACGACTCTGGCAATGGTTTACCCAAATTTAAATTTTGCCTGACCAACTGTCTCGTTTTATCCTTTCTTTAATGTCTTTTGTAAATTCGATATCAGTATGGACCATCATACGTCATGTATCCTAGTAATCCAAAGGTGGACACTTGATGGTTTGATCCTGAGAAAAGTGTATAGCTTTTTTATGGTTTAAAAATCTAAACTGGACCCAGTTGGCCTTGATCGTTGGGCTAATGGTCCTGGGTAATTAAACAGCAGATCTTAGTACCAAAGCTACACAAGGTATCACAATGCATTTAATGAGTATGATGAACCCTTTAAGAAGTGAAATGCTTTTGAAGAATAGTTAGACTGGAATTTTACCGCTGAAATGAGCTTTGCACAGCCGGCGCTAGGATCACTCGTGCGGCAGCCGCGCTACTCTCTCTCTCTCTCTCTCTCTCTCTCTCACTCAGCCAGCTGATTTGTCCGTGCTACTCGCAATAGTAGCACCTTCGCTACCTAGTAGCCGCCGTGGGAAACTATCCAAAATTCAAATATTCCCAGACTGAATTTTTAACAAAGGCATTGCGCTTCTTAAAGGGTGAATATTTGTGTTAAAATACGGTCCATCTCAATGATTGATAACTGATATTAAGGGAATATAGTCATAAACGTTCTTTTTAAAGAGGTTGGACTGCTTCTTTCAATCTAGCATTTGCCCGCTCCCATGGGCTTGGAACATATCCTGCAAAGCAAACACAATGGGTGAGCCATTCCAATACAAGAATTTACTGTGATGGCCGACTCCAAACCTTGCCGCCGCTGTGTTACAGTCTGCTGCGTTACCAACTGACACGCCAAGTGACCAAACTCACTATAGATAGAGTCTCAATCAGTTGGTTTTGAACCGGTGTTTTTTCAAAAAAGTGTTCATTGACATATTTTGTTTTTTTTTCTATTATATGTTTGTCTTTTTAGAAAGATCATCTAATAATTTGTTACTTCAGCTGTGTGTTTCCTGGCAATGCTTGGTTTTTTATGCTCTACATTCCTTTTAACTTGAAAATCCTGCTCATGAATCTTGTGTTTTACTAATATGTGATGGAAAATGTCTCCCATAATCCTTTAAACAACAAATCTATACTGCTATCAACTATAATGTTCATTAGTCATTCCTAATTCACTGTGAAAATGTGTAAACTTGTTGTTACTGAAATTCGTCTTAAAGCACAAAAGGGTATTCATTAATTAAAATTTCCCCGGCTACCTGGCTTCTCTGTAGCTTCTGAATGGTGTGTCCTCGTTGCTCTAGTCTTTGTTCCAGTTCTTCCTGATTCCTCTTGGACTCCACCATCACCCTAACAGCGTGTCTCATCTTGCTGTATAACTCCTCGTGGTCCTTCTGCAGCTGTTCCTTCGTCCTCTGACTCTCCACTAGAATCCTCTCCATATACTTCCTGTTCTCTAGCAGTTCTCGGACTTTCGACTGCAACTGTTCAATATCCCTAAAATGAAGCAATGTGAAAAAATGAGAGAAAAAGTGGTGATACTATTTTACACTCTACAATTAATTCTTCCTTAGAAAGATATGTGGATGACAATTTTTCAATAGTTGTATTTTTAGCCTTTAGGTTGATTTTGAAAGAAATTTAGGGCTCAATCATTTCTTAGCTTCACAAAGTTTCAACCATAATAAAGCCATTTATCATTACAGTAGTGAAATAAAAAATTTAAAAAAGGACTGTCCAATTTATTAATTCATGTATTGAAATATCAGGAAAATCCCACTATGTTATTCAATGTTATTATACGTATCGATCTTTTTGTGTGAACAACATTTATTTGTAAAACTTCAACAACTACAAACAAATGAAAACGAGGGAATTAAATTTTTTGTATTAATGCATACCTGGAACTTAGACTGCTTTTATCTGAATGAGGTGTTGATGCTTCGACTTTTCCCTGAAGTATATTTTTCAAGTCAACTAGTTCTTTGTCTAGCTTTTTTAATTTTCGTTCAGTATCCTTTCTTTTTCTAAAACAAGTCAAAATCCATGTTAATAGAAAGTAAAATATTGTATCTGTAGTTAAATATGTCTTTAGTTTAATGTTTTATAGCCTATTGTGAAAATACTTGTTAATTAAAGCTATTTTTGAGCCATTTCCACAATTTTGGTAAAATAGGTTGTTTTATACTGCTCAGCCCTGAGAACAATTTTTACTTTCGTTTACAAGATTATCTATGATCAAAGTATTTGAAAAATGTCTTGTATGTTATATACTATTCTAGCGTCTAAAATATGGTTTTACAATTCAAATATTCAAATGTTACAAATAATTGACTTTTACAAAATAAGACAATGTTTTTCTATCGCTTTGTTTAGTATGAACTTGGAAAAAGAAATCTTCTAAAGTACTGTACTACGGTACAAAAAACTAAAGTTATGGAGATTATAATGTAGTTTGTTCAAGCAAGACAAATTAAATAGCAATCTAACCATACTTCCTAGTTCAATTTAAAAATAAAACTAATAATAATTCTTTTGACTCGAAACTTACTGAGTTTCCTTAGCTAAATCCTCAGCTGCTTGAACATTGGTTCTATTTTTTTCCATGTCCTCTAAGTAGTTAAGCTTACTTCGAACTTCCTCGTTTTCCTTTTTGGAACTATCCAAAAGTATTTTATACGTATTCAAAGCTTCCTCGGCTGACGCTTTGTTTTTCTTTTCTTGTTCGAATACGTTTACTACCTCCTGAAGCTGCATGTCCTTTATCCGTATTTGATTTTCAAACTCGTATAACCTCTCTGCTGTAAATTGCATTTCAGTCTGCATTGCCTTCAACTGTGCCTCTGATATCTTCTTTGTTTCCTCAAGAGCTTGGTTAGTGTCTCTTAACATATCTTCTATCTCCCCAATCCTGTTGGTTTTCATCTGGCATTCTTCTATGAGATTTTTGAAAAATCTATCCCTAGGAATGGTTTTCCTACTGAGAAGCATCATTTTGTTGTAAAAATCTCTTTGTTCCCTGACCACACTGTCTCGTTTCTTCTCAAAATCCAAGAAAACATCTTTTAGCTCATTAAACTGTTGTCTCCTTTGTTGCAGTTCGTTTTGTACTTTCTCAAAGTCTCTCAGAGCACAGTCGCCTTGTGACCGTAAGGTTTCCAGATAATTCTCCTGTAAAAGTCTTCTATTTTAAGTACAGAAAACCCTTGTTAATCTGAACTAATTTGAGACTAGATTAGTTGGATGAAATAAAATAAAAAATAAAAAACAAGGAGTGAAGAATAGCAGTGCTATTCCAAGAATTAAGAAAAGTTGGTAGTAATAAGGATTTACTGTACATGCCAAAAATATCCCTAGTACCCAAGCACTTGTTCCCTACATAATTAGGAAATAAATACTAAAAAAAAAACATCATTCATGATTCATGATTATCATAAACTAGCTGGCCCGACAGACGTCGTCCTGTCCTATGCTTTTATGTCAAATGCTTGTTCATTTTCAAGATCCTGGTTGAAGTTCGTTCGCTACGCTCACTCACCTTTAGGTTGGAGCTCGTTCGCTGTGCTCACTTGCCTTCAGGTTGAAGTTCGTTCGCTACGCTCACTCACCTTTTGGTTGCAAATTAGCTGTTGTCATAAATTAAAAAAAATATAATTGTGCTGCACCCTGTTGGTAAACTTATTAACTTTTAATGCTATTGAACATCACAGAATCAAATTGCTTAGTTAAACCAGCTGTTAATTTTCTTTAATTCCATTTAAATATGAGTACTCATAAGGTTAACATGGGAAACTCCAGAGCCACTGGGGCGGAGCCCTTTTGACGGATCTGCACCAAACTTTACACAAACCATCATTGAATAATGCTTAATAATGCCTGAAAGTTTCATTACAATCTGTCGAGCGGTTTCGGAGTCCATAAAGGACAAACATACAAACATACATTGGATTTTATATAATACTAGCTGGCCCGACAGACGTCGTCCTGTCCTAGTGTGGATTTATGTAAAATGCTCGTTCATTTTCAAGATGAGTTCGTTCGCATGGCTCAATCATGTCCTGGTTAAAGTTCGTTCGCTACGCTCACTCACCTTTAGGTTGGAGCTCGTTCGCTGCGCTCACTTGCCTTCAGGTTAGCTCGTTCGCTACGCTAACTCGCCTCCAGGTTGAAGTTCGTTCGCTACGCTCACTCACCTTTTGGTTGCAAGTTAGCTGTTATCATAAATTAAAAAAATATAGTGCTGCACCCTGTTGGTAAACCTATTAACTTTTTAATGCTATTGAACATCACAGAATCAGATAGTTTAGTTGAACCAGCTGTTAAGATTCTTTAATTCCATTTAAATATGAGTACTCATAAGGTTAACATGGGAAACTCCAGAGCCACTGGGGCGGAGCCCTTTTGACGGATCTGCACCAAACTTCACACAAACCATCCTTGAATAATGCTTAATAATGCCTGAAGGTTTCATTACAATCTGTCGAGCGGTTTCGGAGTCCATAAAGGACAAACATACAAATATACAAACATACAAATATACAAACATACAAACATACATTGGATTTTATATATATAGATAGATTACATCTGAAATAAATTTCAAAATATAGCAATAGTTATATCCTATTACATGACATTGCTAGGCCGTAAGTGATTTGTATCTTTCAAACCCACACTACATCTTACAATCAACACTAATGTGGGAAAAGTAACAATGATTTACAATTATCTCAATATGACTCATAATCACCTTGTCTTGCAAGCTGGCTCTCAGATCCTCTATTATCCACTGATCATGTTGGTACATGATTTGACACCAGATGTCTCCGTCTATGCTCAACAACTCTTCCTCCTTCATCGCCTCTAGTTTGGCCACCTTAAAACATGGCAGTATCATACAAATTATTAGTTTTTTTTTCCAAAGCTACTGCAACAGGGACACAGTGTTCTGCGTAATTGCATTGATTTTAATATAATACACTATTCTATGTGTTAATCAATTTAAAAGACAGAAGGCAAATAATTACTAGCCAGTATCGCCCCTTGCATTCATAGTAGAAAAACTACTTTTGTTAACACCTTTTCATGAGTATTGAACCAATTTAAAACTTTAAGGTGCCAAAAATATTGCACTAACATTTAATTGTACCTACATAAAATAATATTTCCATCGTGATGAGTAAGAATCACTTTAAAAGTTTACTAATGCTGAAGTCGAGTCAATTGAGACGGTAATTACAATATAAATAGGTTACATACCTTACGTCGTCAATCCTAAAATAAGTCTATGGCGACTAGTTTCGAAACATCAAGGTTTCATTGTCGAGCCTCATGCCTCTTAAAAACATTGTGACATCTTGTCGTCGTCATTATACACAGTACATTTAACATAAACACACGAACACGGACACATACTATTTACAAAAATGAATGCGCGGCCGGTCATTTTTGTAATTCATTTTTGTAAATAGTATGTGTCCGTGTTCGTGTGTTTATGTTAAATGTACTGTGTATAATGACGACGACAAGATGTCACAATGTTTTTAAGAGGCATGAGGCTCGACAATGAAACCTTGATGTTTCGAAACTAGTCGCCATAGACTTATTTTAGGATTGACGACGTAAGGTATGTAACCTATTTATATTGTCAATAATCAATCCTGGAGGCAATGATGAATAAGGTAATTACAAGTCTTCCTTGCTACACTATACATTGTTTTCAGTCTTATTATGTAGCTGGCTATCTTATT
Organism: Macrosteles quadrilineatus; assembly: GCF_028750875.1. Lineage (NCBI taxonomy): Eukaryota > Metazoa > Arthropoda > Insecta > Hemiptera > Cicadellidae > Macrosteles > Macrosteles quadrilineatus. The sequence continues at coordinate 73,165,252 of NW_026542601.1, forward strand.
AAGTATAAAGTCATGTCCTTTTGTTTATTTTAAGAACTCTAAGGTATTTTTTAGCTTCTTTAATTTCTAATCCAACCAATAGTGACCTGACTCTTCAGTGCCATGACTTCCTGGGTTTCTCGCGCCAGTCGTCGCTCAGCCACAATACTCTGTTCGCGAGCCTTGGTCACGTCTCTCTCTAGGGCTACCAACCTCTCTTGCAGGCTCTTGTTAGCATCTGATAGGACTGAGCTCTCTTTTTTACACTCCTTAAATCAAAAACACCATTCCGGTTAAAACTGCCTTATCTGCCATGGGACCAAAAACCCTTGAAAATAACCATTTTCGATTTACATAAGATCTTCCTCTTATCCATTATTCCGTGCATTCAACAAAAATGTTTTTACATTTTTGTATCTATTGCCGAGGAAATATATTATGTGTGTGTGAATCAGTGTTTGCAAAACTTTATGACTTTGGAATGAAGAATAAAACGACGTTCACCTGAAAAAGATTTCAAAAGTGGTTGCCTTTTCAAGGATTTGGATCACCAAAGTTTAGTCAAACAAAATTATACTTACAGGATCCTCAGATGAAATGCTACACTAGAATTTGAATCATTGGTTTTATCAGTGTCATTATAGTGATTTGTAACACCGCAAAACAGAAGTGATTACCATTCTGGATATATTTGTATAACATGTTAAGGCGGCTCCAGACATGCGCCATTCGCCAAGCATGAACACCGACTCGCCGAATCGCGAGTAGTGTGGATATGTGTTTGTCTATTTGGCAAGCAGCAAACATTCGTGCTTGTGTTTTCCCGTTCATTGTCGGTATTTTTGCACACATCAAAGTGAACGAATATTTTTGCTATTCCCAAAATGAACAGTTGCTTGGAAAACAACACATATGTGTAGACGTCTACTCGTTAATTGGCGAATAGCACGAAGCACGACATCTAGTAAAATATTTTGTGCTTTGCGGATGGCGTATGTCTGAAGCGGGCTTTACATCATAATATTCCAATCATCTATCAGTAAATTATAGTCCTGCATTCTTTTGTAGATTTTCTCGTATGTATTTTTTGCCTCATTTGATTCAACATTTGACAATGGTTTAATGTATCCAAAGTCTTACTGTGACTAAATAGCATGTCTTCTGTCAGCTTCCTACTGACTTTCACACAGTTAAAATAATTATTGATAACTTACTCACCCAGTGCATTATGATACCGTGCCCAACAAAACACTTGCTAGTTTTGTTGGTAAATAGTTATAAACCGTGAGTTATTTACTTGGTTATTTATTACCAAATACCACAAATCCTTTTAATCTTACCTCCAACTGGGCAACAAAGTTTGAAGACCTTTCCAGAGCTTTGCTCAGCTGTTCGTTAGTTAAAGTTTGATTTTCACACAAAACAGCCATTTTATTTGCATGGTCCTGTTCTAGTTTTGTTATTTTTGATTTGTACGAGGCTTGAATATCTTTCACGTGTTGTTTGCTGCTTTCCAAACTGTTTTGGAACTCTTTCATATCATCCTAACACAAAGACAAAAATATTTGTGTAGTTAATACTATGAGCTTTGATCCAGTGATGCTTTGGTGAATAGTTGTAATTTATTTATTGTTAACTTTCATAGTTTATATTGATTTGTTGCTAATTGTTAATTGTGATGTTTTATCTTTTAGCCTTACAAGTACATTGTACTCTTACCTTTTATACTGCACTTTAATGTATTTCTTTTGTTCTTTGGCGTTGTCTATAGCAATGTAAATTGACAAATAAATGGATTCTTATTCTAATTCTTACTACTAATATTAACAGTGTTAGTGTTGTATATTTACAACTAGGTCTCAACTACAGAGAATATAATTAAAATGGTTCCACCTCTTTGGTGCAACAAATTTTTAAAACGTGATCCATAGGTTAAAATGACTTTAGCCAGTCAGACAAGTTTAATAAATCATCCCAGTTCAAATTGATTTATTACACTTCATTTCTGTATTCCATAACTCATAATTAGGCTAATTGTAGAATGGACTCGAATACATTGTTTAACTTTGTCACTAGGACTGAAAATGTCTTTATCCAGACCATTTATTAAAAACCTAATGATAAAGGACCCCAATCTAAAGCAGTTAAATCATACTCATCAAGAGTAACATGGTGTAACACATACTTTTCTAAGCCATTTTAATATCCCATGTTAAAATCCTGTATGTGTGAAATCAATATTAAGCTTACTAATCTGTGGCTTAGCCAGTGGGAGGGCCCACAGATTGGGTGGAAGTTGACGGCATTATACTCCATTCACACAATTTAGACGGTTTGAGGGAAAGTTCCCCCACCACTTGTTTTTGCTCAATGTATATATTTCAGCTGATTGACGTTCTGGCAAACCTCAGCTGTTCTATAAATATTTAAAAATATAGAAGGTTTGTGTAAAATAAAAATTTTAAAAATACTTACTTCTAATTTTTTAATGAGGTAAGTCTTTTCTTCCAAACTTTTACTTAGCTTATGATTAGCTTCCTTTTCAATGGATAGTTCAAGTCCCAGTTTATCTATTTTACTTTTGAAAAATGCCTCCGTATCTTTTAACGTTTTCTTTCCTGCTTCTAAAGCCTCCTGGAGTTTTCTAACTTTTGACTGGAAAAAATATTTGAAGACAATTACAAATTAAAAAGTAAGATAGATTAAACAAATTGCTAAATAAATCTTTTAAGTGTACAAAAGTCTATTTTCTTAATTGTGTTGCAATCATAAAAGTTGCTGTGGAAAAACTATTAAAGAGTTTCAATTTCTTTCTGGTAGACTATTGATTTACCTGCTACAAAAGGTTGATTTTCCTGAATTTATAACACAATCCAATTCAACGCTTGCAAGAAGAAATAAGAACACACATGATAAGTCTTTGTACTTACACCTCTTAATCTCGCAAGCGACAAATTTATAGTCAAAATTATAAGTGGTCTGTAAATCAAGGGAAATATGTTTACTCCTAATGTGACAGTCCCCACGGTTGTCAAAGTAAAGTTAAAGACGATTTATTGTTTTATTCAAAAATACTTTCCATTAAATATTATTAATATACTATAGTTCCTTCATAATATTTAGGCGGTTTTAGCTTTAGGGGAAGAAATCTATCCCCTCCTCTTGACCCTTCCCTTTAAAATATTGCTCAACCGCTGAATAAGCATTAAGTGTAATATCCTCCTACTGTAAAGTAGATTTCTTATTTCTATGTGAAAGCCGGGCAGCCTAAAGATTGTGTTGATGTAAAATAACTTGATCTTTCTTAAAAAAAACCACAACGGTGCCAAAATGGACAACATTTTTTAAACAGCATATTTTAAGTCTAGAATATCTATATCAGAATAAAAAAAGCAAAATTAAAACTCAACGTCTCATTCAACTACACTGTATTCCAGTAAAAAATCTAGCTGCAGTCGGCCCATACAGATGGGATATCTGCTTCAGTATCCAACGGTTATGTAATAGATTAATTTTCTGAGCTAATAGAGGGGGTAGGGTAGGAGACTATTTATTTATAACTAAAGTACCTGTAACTGTGCACTATCTTCCTCTTCATGATTTACTTTATTAGTTTGCACGTCAAGTTTCCGTTTCAGACTCAAAATCTTTTCTTCTTTATCTAGTTTTTCTTTTTTCACAGTGATCAGTTCACTTTTCAATGTTTGCCTACAAGAAAACCATTATTGACAACATAGTTTGCTAGCTTAACGTAAATGTGTGAAAAGTTGTGCAAGTTTTTAAAACTCACATGTCAGCTTCAGTCTGTTTCTGAGTCGCCAGCAAATGTTTTCCGAGCTCTATTAGACATTTACGACTGAGGTGTAGAAAGTCAGCTGGGTCCTCTTTTTTAACCTGAAACAATGAAAATTGAAAACAGAGAATACTCAAAACATGAACATATAGAAATATTTTATATTATATTGACTACGTTTTATGATTTGCTTTGTTATAAAACATGAAATAGTGCTAAGTGCGCACTACATATTTCTGATTGGTTTGTAACTGTCTCTTGATGTTGTTCGTCATTGAAGTTTTATTTGAAACAGATTTTATGCTTCCCTTTTCTTATAGCCAATGTATATCATTTTAACAAGCCATTAGCTTAGCGTTAGCGTATTAGTGCAAGCTAATGAAACATTTGATCACTTTATGAAGCAGAACTTCCAGAGAACACATTTTAAAATTTCCCCTCTGTGTTAGGATACAGGAGGCTCATGTTAATATCCTAATCATAAATTTTAAATATTTTATTTATATTTTTTAGATACAGTAATTTATTCATTCTGGTATTTTCAGATAATTTTATCCAGTAGATAAATCCATCATCCAATTCAATTCATTTAGTTCATTGTACCATTGATTATTTGTACTTCCATCTAAATAATATTTAACTTGATACATGTTATTTTGAGATGCTTACGCTTACACTTAAACATGAACTGATGATCTCAGGAATCTTTGAACTTCCACTCAAATGTCTCTTTATTTTCTCCAAATCATCCAACAGCAGATTTCCTTCCTCTAAACAACTCTTTACTAATTTTTCTTTTCTTTCAAGTTCTTCATTTAGATGTGACTTTTGATTCTCTATAAAAAAAACCTTTAAAATAATTATTATTTAATTTCTTGAAGTTCCAATAAAATAACTTTAAATGAAATGTTTTTTTTTTTCACTTGGAATAAACTTGAATGAGTTTGCGAACCAGCATGATCGGACTACGGGAACAGGGTTTTATAGGGAAGATTTATGGGATAAAAATAATTGGGTTTTCCCATTTTTGGCCCTCACAACATAAACTTTCCCAACCTCTTTCTAAACCATTTTGAAAAGCTTAAAAAAGAATAATTTACTATATTAAAGTATTATTTTACTATTAACTACGGAGAAAATTCAAAAATATTGTAAATTTAAAATTCCCATGTTACTTTTATGGAAATTAAACCGCATAAAATAAACGTATACGAGTGGAAATTTACAGGATCTGTGGATCTTTGTGAATTGCACCACAACCCACGCATTACACTGCTTTTTTTACTCATCCTAACTGTATGTGAGTTTACAAAAGATGTCTTAAGATGAGAAGTTAACTAGATAAAAATAGGTAGGACCTATAATCAAATTAAAGGAAAAACTAATCACAAGGGCTCAAAGAGTTACGATTAACTCACCACAAGAGGGTAGAGCACATTCCCTGTGTTCTGGTGGGTCAGTTCCCATGTCTAACATGAGAGGTCTCTCTGGCAGTAAGTCACACAGGTCAGTGCCTCTGTCAGTGACACTGACCACTTCCAGGAAGGATTTGTGTGGACCAATCCTCCTCTGCTCTGTGTTCTGTCCGTTACTATACTCTGCATAAGGTTCGCCCTGTTGATGAAATTAAGTTCTCATATAAAGCAATGCATGTTATCGTACACAAACTACCACATAATGTATGAACTTTGTAGTATTATTGACTTCTGGATACTAAAATAGACATCCCATATATATGAACTAGTAGGTTTAGTGAGCCAATCACAGAGTGTTCTATAGTCTGAGATTTCGTTTTCTCCCTTAGGCCTATTATTTGTTACGCTGGTAGTGGTAGTCGTGACAACAGATCCTAGAGTTGATGCAACTATATAGTTCTTTCAGTTTGGCTGGATTAAAAAGCAACAGGAATTAACACTCTTTGTTGCTGGCTTAATTAATCTAATTTAATATGCAAATTCTAAAACTAGCGACAAATAAAATAGTTTGAATGTTATGTGTAGTTCTATGTTATGGTCTAGATAGCTTACTATACTATCAAATTAACGCCAGCGGTGGTTCCAAGAGGGGGGGGGGTCTAAAGAGGCCAAAGTCCTTGGACCTTGGAAATATAAATGTAATCATGCATTTTGTCATACACCTGCACTAGGGGATTTAGACACAGTCCTAGATATTTAAAATGGCTTTAAAAGTCACCAATCTACTTTAAAAATAAAAATAAAACTTTGGGAGAGAGCCCCCAAAGCTCTTTCCTGGTATCAGACCAGTGGGGTTTTGTTTGGTCGGACACCCCCGTTAGCCAGGTTAGCCCCCCCTTGACAAGATCCTAAAACCGCCACTGTTGAACACCATGTCAAATACAAAAAGATGATCTGTATCTTCATTATTATTCATTATTCATTATTATTCATTATTCATTATCAGTAATTTGTTTTCAACTCAGTAGTGAAATCATACAGCAGAACAAAGATAACATATGTGTATAAGGTTTCCTCTACGGCTCTGTCTCATGAACTGATACTACAATACTCATAGAATTGAGAGTAATTATTTTCAAACTTAACTTAATGTAGACTTAAACTTGACTCAATCATGGTGTGCTATGATAAATTGTTTATTTCTTACTGTCTATGATGAGAGTCATTGGTCTGGATTGACTGAACCAATAACCTTTTTCTGAGAGTGTTTGTTGGATTCTGATTGCTATTGTTAACAGATTTACTGACATAGACATTAAGTGTGCACTTAAATTTGGTCTACTGAGAATTCATTTGTAGTAGGATCTTTTAGGTATTACCTGCATAAATTGACGGCTAAGTGTGTTTGCAGGACCTTCGATGAACATGAGGTTGTATCGGGAGTCCGATTTTGAACAAACCTCTTGGTCTTCAAAATCAGCTACAAAGAGACAAACTACTGTACTCGTCAGATAGTTGTGTTTTAAAATAAATGTTGGGAAACCAGGTGTACAAGGAAGTGTAGCCTACTCTGCTTCCCTTGACTGTCAAAAGGTTTTGGCTGAAATTAGTCCTCGATTGTATGGCTTTTAATAAAGTGATCCTGGCCACAGAAACAGCCGATCCTTGCCAGTAATAAGCTATAGATAAACGCACTTCATTCATCACTCGTCTTTGATTTATATTCACTTTAAATACACTCCTATATTGTGTTGTTTGCTATCAGAAAAATCATGGCCAAGCTATTATTCAGAAGTAACTAACAGAATATTTCAATTTCCGAATTTATATGATGGCTTTGAAATGAACGAATGGGGTTGAAAAATTTGGTCATAGACATAGTAAAATATGTCAGGAATATTAAATATGTGACTTTATGTAGTTTAACTAATCCAAAAAACACCTATGTGTTTTAAAATATACAGGGTGTCCCGGAACTCTCTACCAATATTTTTGGGCATTGATCCTGGGTAAGAAACGTACCTAAATATCATATTTGAATTGTCCGGAAGTCCTTAGTTACTCACACAGCCGCCATTTTGTTTTTTTCAGTTATTATTTTTTTTCTAAAGAAAGGTTAAACATACGAAATGGAAACTTTGTACAAACATCTTTGACTACTAGACAAAGCTACAAAAAAATTATGACGATTTTTCAAATTCATAAAACAAAATGGCGGCCATTTAAAATTTTCTTTCTTAAATAACTCAAAAACCATTGATTTTACAAAAATTTTAAATTGCCGCCATTTTGTTTTATGAATTTGAATAATCGTGATAATTTTTTGGTACGGTAGCTTTGTTTAGTTGTCATAAATGTTTGTGCAAAGTTTCCATTTCGTATGTTTAACCATTCTTTAGAAAAAAATAATAACTGAAAAAAACAAAATGGTGGCTGTGTGAGTAACTAAGGACTTCCGGACAGTTTAAATATGATATTTAGTTATGTTTCTTACCCAGGAGCAATGCCCTAAAATATTGGTAGAGAGTTCCGGGACACCCTGTATATTGAAGGTACAAGATAATGTACGGTATTTCTATTTGTATAATAAATAATTCTATACTTCAATAAATTATATTTTACCATGGTACAAAGCTTCGTCCCTGTCATCCTCAACGAACACCGTCTCTCTTGGATCAGAGTGTGGTTGAGGCTCAAACCTGAAATCAAATATTTAACATTTTTTATTACAATAATATTTCAATAATGTATTTGACAAATATGTGTTGAAACTTAAGATAATCAATAGGTACCATAGAATTTAAAAAAATTCAATGATAGGTTAATTTTTATCAGAAAGAAACATACCTACTTAATTGATAAAATACTGCTTACCTTCGTAGAAATGGGTTTCTAGCTCCATTAATCAATTTTGGCTTTTTTGATGAAAATATTTTTGATAAAAAGTTGAAAGAAGGTTTATCTTCATGTGTTTTGTACTGGTCTGATCTGAAACATGATTACAGATTAATGCACGTAATAAAACATAATTATAAGAGAAAAAATCTGTCCTATATGATTTTTTCTTCCAATCACTATTGAGTTTTATTAATGTAATATTAAGCCTCGTCTATTCAGGTTCATAAACACCCACTGAATTTTGTAAATACCTTAATTAAAATCTGAATGCATGAATAGTACTTGTTTTGATTACCAAGGTCATAAAACAATTAAATATGTTCAAAATAAAACTAGTTTGATTACTAAACGAAAACTTCAGCCAAGTATTTATTTGCAATTTTAAATGTGACAGAAATAAACACAAGAGAAAATTTGTCAAGGACGCAATAAATTTTAGTTTGTTGGTCACATACCGATAACTAAAGTAAATTTAAGTAGATACATATTTTTTATTGATTAATTCATATCAATATATTAACTAGGCCTACTTACTCAGTGTATTCATAAGCATTCCCATCTCCTATTTCATTTTGCTTAAACTTTGTAAACATCGCTGATGTGGTCAATCCTGGCAAAACATGTAAAACAACTGAGTTCTAAGTTTAAAATCTAAAATCAGAGATTGAAATATTATAAAACTGACTAACTAATCTCCACATAATTTACTGATAAATCAAATAAGTGGTACAACTATATTGTTTTAAAATGTCATATTTCTTACACTTACAAAGTATTAAGTATACAAAAAAATATTACAAAAAAGTATTATTTACTCTTCTAAATAAAAAAATAATAAACTGACTAAAAGTCTCAATAGATTGGAAACCTACCTGAGGAAATGCAGATTAAGGTTAATGCAGGTTAATCCTACCTCTTTTTCACACAAAAAAATACCGAAATATTAACAATTAAATATAGGAGAGAATAAATAAATAGTTTGGGTAGTACTTAATTTAATATTAAAGTGCAAAAATAAGAAAGCAAAGATTAATTTTGTTAGAAATAGGTAAACACAATTTTCATAGTTTATTCATAATTGTTTACTAACACTGATTTAAATAAACAAAATTTGTTTGTTTATGTACAAACAGTTGATATTTCAAATTTAATCTTCTTAGTACATGCTCAGGCTAAGATGCAGACCTGAAAGAGTAAAAATGTACTCAAGAGAAAAAATACTTAAGACTTTGTTTGATCATTGGTTGTTTTATAATCATTCACTGCCTTAACAGTTTTATCTTCCACCCAAACAAACCGAATAAGCTCAATCCACACCCAAAAGAAGATCAAACAACTGGTCTCTTAAACTAGTTCTATCAACCAACCTGTTACAAATTACCATCACTGACTTGAACATTTTACAAGTGGATTTCTCATCCCATTGGAAAATCTAAAGCTTGATTTCAGTAAGTTTGCTTCATGCCACTTACAATAAAGGTTCCAATGTCATTTAATTTATTCATTTCCATTTAGTTATTTTTCACTACACCATACAACAAATTAAATCCGATGAAACAACACTCAAATACTCTGTGTAATTTATTTGATCTATATTACAGATACAAAAGGGTTAGCTGAATTTATTTCTCTCTCTTTATTCTGAATCGAACATTCCATTCAAGGAATATCTAATTGAGAATTCATTCTTAGAAAAGTTTTAATAATGCATTTTAAAGACAAAAGTTTGGTATTGAAGATTTTTCATTGCATTCAGGCACAAATTGTATATTGTTGTCACGTCACCTGCGGAAAAAGTACTCAAATGGAGTTGCAGTGTATACTCGCTCCTGAGCTTCGTGTGTGATAAATTGCCTGCTCGTATTATCTCCAACCAGCCACAAGTTTGTCATATATTGAGTCTAACCTTCTGTAAGAAATGTAATAAATATTGGTGAACAATTTCTTATATGAAAATACTGACCTTTACTTTATGGATCAGACATCTCATCTATAAGGAAAAGCTGTGGCCAACTTTTTATTAAATAACCGGTATCAGCAATCTGACACACATTTTCTCTCATTAGTTGAATAAACCATGCAGAGAGTTCTCTGTGTAAAATTTTGTATATTCTCCTTATTTTTATTACCACGATAGTTTATGTGACACGAGATGCTATTGTTTAAAATAAGCTGTCCTTTCTGTTTGGTTTGGTCAAAACGTTGACACAGTCAGTCAACTGAAATCAGTAACTTATATTAAGCACAATCTGTCAGTTAAATTCAACTACGTTCATTTTCATTCTATACAATAAATTGGTTACAACTTTAATATGGAAATGGAATGGAAGGTCTAGTTATGTTTATTGACAAACATAAAAATTAGTGGCACAGTAGAATTTTTTTCTACCCTTTTTGATCTGTCCATTTTTTTAGCCCTCCCTTTTACTTGCTGGTAATAATTGTAAAATAAATCAGTCTAAGACTTAATTTTAAATTCTATTCAAGTGCTAGACAACAATGGTATTCCAACACCATGTGTGTTAAAAGCCCTACAGCTATAAAACACAACTGTGACAGCTTTATAATAAATACCCCCTGTAGTACTGTGAGTTAATTATGTAAAGTAACAAGACATTTTCGTAAGAAAAGTTATATTAGAAAAACCAAGTAACTCTGTTGTTATGTCAAACGTAAACAAACAACAATGTAAACAAAGTATTGAAAACACATTTAAATTGTATCAGCTGATTCAGTACACTACATCGTCCCACCTTCTTCTAAGAGTTAAGCCAGACGAAGTTGATCTGCGTGGCATCGTCTATTTAGTCCATTTGTATTTACTACATATGAGTAAGGACCATTCACTTTCACAATCGTTCCTTTCTTGAACCCAGCTCCAGATTTGTCTAGTACCCATACATTGTCGTCCTCTTTAAAAACTTTTTCTTTTGATCCAGGTTTTTGTAGCCGCTGTTGAACCAACTCTTCGTCGTTTTTCTGCTCAACGTCAGGAAACAACATGTCTAATTTGGAGCGTAATTCGCGACCAAACATCATAAATGCTGGAGTTTTTCCAGTAGATCTTCTCAGTGACGTTCTGTAAGCAAATAAAAAGCTGTTGAGTTTTTCTTGGAAAGTCCCAGCATTTCCTTTTGAAGCATTCATGCGTTCTTTGAATGTACGAACACATCGTTCCGCTAACCCATTGCTTTTTGGGTGATAGGGGGTGATTCGAGCATGTTTAATGTTTAGGCTCTTACAAAAGGTTTGAAACTCGTAGGATGTTAGCTGTGGTCCATTATCGCTTACAATTACCCTTGGATAGCCAAATCTTGAAAATAACTCTTCTAAAGCTTTGATCGTTGACTTTGTTGAAGTTGACGACATCGGGAATACTTCAAGCCATTTTGACCGAGCATCTACTACAATCAACCACATTTTCCCCATGAAGGGTCCGGCAAAATCGATGTGGATCCGTGACCAAACTTCTCCAGGAACAGGCCATGAGAATAACGGCATTTCAGGATCTTTGCTTCTGTTTTCTTGACATCCATTGCAATGTCTAGTGTGTTCTTCCAAGTCCTTGTCCAGTTTAGGCCACCAGACTTGAAAACGTGCCTTCCCTTTCATAGCTACAATACCTGGATGTCCCTCATGTAGTATTTCCATCACTCTTGATCTAAGTTTCACAGGTATGACCAATCTCCCAAACCAAAGTAGAATTCCATTCTCAAAGGAAAGTTCTTCACGTTTGCTGTAGTACGGTTGTAGGTTAGTGTCTTCATTATTTTCCAAAGGCCAACAACCCCTTTTTAAATAGTTTACTACTTTTGAAAGTATTGGATCAGTTTTTGTCGCTTCTTGCAAACACTTTGTCGATATTGGTAGATCCTGTGAACGCAAATGGAAAAGGTGTGCTTTGTTACTGCCACCCTGGTCTTCCTCTGTAGATTTTATCGTATTTTGCAAGGGAAATCTTGATAATAGATCGGCTGTTTTGTTATCTTTGCCCTGTTGATAGTTGATCGAGTAGTCATAGGCACTCAGTGTTAATGCCCATCTAGCGATTCGATTTGAAACTACCTTCGGAATTGAATCATGTTCACCGAAGACTTTAACCAATGCTTTATGGTCCGTTCGAACTTCGAAATGTCTACCATAAAGGTACTGTTCAAAACGAGTTACTCCAAAAACCAAACCTAACGCCTCCTTTTCTATCACGCTGTATCGGCACTCAGCATGATCAAGGCGCCTTGACGCAAAAGCTAAAGGTTTTTCAGTCCCATCAGGATACTTTTGGAAAAGAGCAGCTCCAACAACAATATCACTCGCATCAGTTGCGAGGATGAGAGGTAGGGATTCGTCATAGTGAGCCAACGTGTCTGTTGTAGTAAGAAGATGCCTCAATTTTGCTGCTACCTGTTCATGGTTTTCGTTCCAATGCCATTTCACGCCTTTCTTTAGCAGTTTGTGTAATGGAACACACAAGGACTGTAAATGGGGAATAAATTTACTGTAGTAATTGATCGACCCAAGAAATGATCTTAACTCTTTCACATTTTTCGGTGATTGCATGTTTTTCACTGCTTCCAGATGTTCTGTCGTTGGATGTATACCAGCTCTATCAATTCTGTGACCCAAATAGTTAACGGAATCTTGAAACCATTTACATTTTGATGTCTGGACACGAATTCCAGATTCTTGAAAACGTCTTAACACTTCTTTGACACGTTCTATATGTTCCTCTCTCGTTGGGGCTGTGACTATGACGTCGTCAAGGAGACAAGCGACTCCATGTAAGCCTGCCAGTACTTGATCCATCTTGCATTGAAAAACCCCGGTGGCAATTTTGATTCCGAAGGGTAAGCGTTTGTACTTGAAAAATCCTTTGTGAGTAGAAATAATCAGGTACTGTTGTGCCGATGGTTCGACCTCCATCTGCAGATATGCATCTTTGAGATCTATGACGGAGAATTCCTGGCCACCTGTAAGTTTTGAGGTGATCTCTTCGAATGTAGGCATAGGATATTTATCGGGGAGCATATGTTTGTTTATAGTATTTTTGAAATCCGCGCATATGCGGATAGCTCCAGACGGTTTTACCACTATTACTATGGGCGAAGCCCAAATGATAGGTTCATTCCTGGCATCGACTGGTTCTAAAACTCCACTGTCTACTAATCGTTGAATTTCATTTTCCACAGGTTCCCGTAAAGCAAAAGGAACTGGCCGTGGTTTTGAAACTACAGGAGCTGCATTTGAAGCCATGTGAAAAGATACCTTGTGATTTTTAATCGTACCTAAAGAGGGACTGAAAACTTCTGGAAAACCGTTAACAATGTCATTAACAATCTGTTCACTTACTTGTTCTGTTTGCTGTTTGGACAATGTACATATTTGAGCCCCAGGTGGCAGTGGTAAGTTAAAATCAAGAACCCAGTCTAGGCCGAACAAAGGTATATCGTTTTTCTTAACAACAATTACCGGTAACTTACGTTTGGAACCAAAAGCTTCAACTGAAACATACGTTTTACCCATAGTTTCAATTAGAACTCCTGTATATGCATTAAGATTTTCTGTGGGAAATAGTTTAGGAGTTCCTAGATCTCGCCATATGTTTCTGCTAATGATACTGAACGCTGCACCTGGGTCATACAACATTGAAATTGTATGATTGTTTAACTTGACTGAAAGCATTACTTTTGACCCTTTATTAATCGCTTGGATTTGATCTGTATCAGGAAAAGATTTAACACTAGAGTTACAAGACGAGTTTTTTGCCTCTAACATGTTAAGTCGCTTACCTTTGATAATGACTGCATTACCCACTTTAAGACAAGTGCGTGCAAAATGATTCAGTCCTCCACAGGCGTTGCAAGTGGCATCGACAGCGGGACAGCTCGTTCCTTGTGTATGTTTCTTGTAACCACACCGAATGCAGTCAGTTCTCTTGTTAAGATGTAAGATGTTTTGTTTCGAAGTGTTTCCTTTTGTTTCTTGTTTCAACGGTATCGTTTCGAAAGCATTCTTCTTGTTCCTGTTGCTTATTCTGTTGACTGAACGTGTATTACGGAATTGTGACTGTTGATTGTCAACATTTTCCAATAAAGTAGCGGTGTTTGTGACTTGTTCAAATGTAGTATCTGTCGTAGCATGTAAGCGCAAAAGTTCAAGTTGCCAGCGATCATTGTTGATGCCCAGAACAAACTGATCTCTCAGCTGTTCGTCTAAGTTGTCACTAAAGTCACAGAGACCTGCAATTTCGCGCAAAGCAAATTCGAAATGACTAACAGATTCACCTTCTTGTCTGAAACGGCGACTAAAGATAACCCGCTGTGATAGTGGTGCGGATTTTTGTGTGTAGTATTTCTTAAGTATATCAATAACTCCTGTAAAGTGAAGATTACTGACGGGATCAGGTCGTGCGTGGTCAAATACTAGCTTGAAGGGTTGAGGTCCAAGGTTCCCTAGCAACAAGTCTCGTTTTGTATCCTCATTCTTGATTCCTCTGTTTCGTAATGCAATCTTGAAACGTTCGAGCCAGTAAGTCCATTCTTCAGAATGACCATCAAAAGCATCTATACGTAAATCGTCGGTCCGTTTAGTAGACTGCGCCATTTGTAGTACTGTGAGTTAATTATGTAAAGTAACAAGACATTTTCGTAAGAAAAGTTATATTAGAAAAACCAAGTAACTCTGTTGTTATGTCAAACGTAAACAAACAACAATGTAAACAAAGTATTGAAAACACATTTAAATTGTATCAGCTGATTCAGTACACTACACCCCCGCCGCAGCAAACCTGCAGACTAAGCGAATTTCCATTTGCCTGATTGGATTTACACTAAAATGTCTACTTAAAAATATAACATTTATTTCCTATTTAAAAAGAATTAGTTTAACAAGTACTTAGGTTTGCTGCATCAGGGAGGGTAAAACTGTTTTTTGTTTTTTTTTTGTAAAATGTTAATAGTTAGTAAGAAATAAAATCATTTTCCAAATTTGATCAAAATATGTTCATAAACAAGCAAACTACAGCAGTTTACTTATCCTACTAATATTATAAATGAGAAAGTTTGGATGTATGAATGTATGGATGTATGGATGTATGTTTGTGACAAGTGAACGCGAAAAATACTGGTCGGATTGGGCTGAAATTTGGCATGATGATAGCTCACATACCCGATTAAAATATAGGCATATTCTTATTTCAAAAATCCTTTCGGGCTCCGCCCCAGTGGCTCTGCAGTTTCTCATGTTAACCTTATGAGAAATGGAATTATCGAATATTAACAGCTGTTTCAATTAAACAAGTTGGTTCTGTTCTATGATGTTCAATAGCTTTAAAGTTACAAGGATTACCAACAGGGTGCAGCACTATTATTTCTTTTACATTTATGACAACAGCTAATTTGTAACCAAAAGGTGAGTGAGCGTAGCGAACGAACTCCAACCTGGAGGCAAGTTAGCGTAGCGAACGAGCTAACCTGAAGGCAAGTGAGCGCAGCGAACGAGCTCCAACCTAAAGGTGAGTGAGCGTAGCGAACGAGCTCCAACCTAAAGGTGAGTGAGCGTAGCGAACAAACTTCAACCAGGACGTGATTGAGCCATGCGAACGAGATAATTTTGAAAATTAAGAAGTTAAACGGGGCAAAGCCCGCGGGTTACAGCTAGTTCTCCATAAGAATAACATGGGAATTTTAAATTTACAGTTTTTTTGGAATTTTCTCCGTAACCATTAGGTGCATAATAACGCTTCAATATACTAAATTATTTGTTTTTTTGAGCTCTACAAAATGGTTTGGAAAGAAATTGCTAAATTTTATGTTTTTTGGGTCAAAAATGGGAAAAACCTATTTTTACCCCAGAAAACCCCCCATAAACTCCCGTTCCCATGGTCCGATCATGCTGGATCGCGAACTCGTTCAAATAAACGTAGGTTTACACGTTTGTACCAAATTTTATCAAAATCGGATCATTTTTGCTCGAGTTATGGTGCTAACGGACACACACACACACACACATCATACTAATATTATAAATGTGAAAGTTTGTGTGTTTGTTTATTTGTTTGTTTGTTTGTTTGTTTGAAGTTCAATCACACATTAACTACTGGTCGGATTGTGTTGAAATTTGGTATGATGATAGCTCACATTCCCGATTAACATATAGACATATTCTTACCTCAAAAATCCTTTCCGGTTCCGCCCCAGCGGCTCTAGAGTTTCCCATGTTAACCTTATGAGTATTCATATTTAAAAGGAATTAAATAATTTTGCCAGCTGTTTCAACTACATAATTTGTTTCTATGATATTCAATAGCATTAAAAGGTTATACGGTTTACCAATAGGGTGCAGCACCATTAGTTCTTTATACATTTATGACAACAGCTAATTTGAACCAAGCAGCAACAAAAACCTGAGTGTGAGAAGTTTACTTTTTTCTATTGTTTAAATGAAGTAGTAGAACATTATGGCTATGGTAAGATGTTCTATATACTATAGTATACCGTAGATAAAATAGTAAACCAAATTTTCTCAAAACGTGTCCTCTCTCATTGCAAATGCAAAGCACGAGTATTTAACTACAATAAGCATTGCTTACCCACCCCGTACGAAGGACGGGTACTCAGCTAGTTATCCATAATGATAAATTCGTTATACAAAATCATGAAAAATATTGCGATTTTGAGATTTCTTTCTTACTAAAACATACCATTATTTAGGTTGCATAACAACTACTACAAAACACCTGTGTAGGGAACTAGTAAATGGTTGTATAAACATAGTGTGAACATTTGGTCACTGTATCTATATTTATAAAAGAAGAAGTTTGTATGTATGTATGTATATATATTTAAATTTGAACGTTATGGACTCCGAAACCGCTCAACAGATTGTAATGAAACTTTCAGGCATTATTAAGCATTATTCAAGGATGGTTTGTGTGAAGTTTTGTGCAGATCCGTCAAAAGGGCTCTGCCCCAGTAGCTCTGGAGTTTCCCATGTTAACCTTATGAGTACTTATATTTAAATGGAATTAAATAATCTTAACAGCTGGTTCAACTAAATAATTTGATTCTGTGATGTTCAATACATTAAAAAGTTAATCGGTTTACCAACACCGATTAAGCAGCACTATTATTTGTTTAAATTTATTACAGCTAATTTGCAACCAAAAGGTGAATGAACGTGGCGAACGACCTCCAACCTAAAGGTGAGTAAGCGTAGCAAACGAACTTCAACCAGGACGTGATTGAACGATGCGAACGAGCTCATCTTGAAAATGAACGAGCATTTGACATAAAACCACATTAGGACAGGATGACGTCTGTCGGGCCAGCTAGTATATATATATATATATATATATAGATAAATATATAAATATATAAATATATATATATATGAATTTGAACGGATTCTGTTTTTGGCCTCTAGGGACCTCAAAACGAAAAAAAAAATCGGTCCTGCATCCAGGTCTTACCATGAGTACTACGGTAATAGCTTATTCCCTATATGGGAAATTCGCTAAAACGTTACTAAAATGTCAACGCTATATCTGCATAAAATTTTCAAAAGTTGTCATGTGACCAAAGATAAACACAATCACCTCAAGTCTACCAGCTGGTTTGATTGGTTGTAGGGGGGTGTGTGGGGGGATGAAGCTGGTTGCTTAGCAACAGAGAGTGTTGTTTAATGCAACTCACATGTATAGCACTCCACGCTGGATGACCACACTCGAATTCATCCCTTTTTATCGCTCTTCATTCACGCATTATTTTGGAATCTTTAAACTCAAACAATGATGCACTGAACCACCTAAATTTCATAACAACTTTAATGGTTATCCAGTTAGAGAATTAATTTCTCTGAATAGTTGTAGATACTTTCAATGAGGATATCCTCACCTTACTTACAAATGATCATACAGTATTTTCAATTGATTTGTATTGTATTTTAAAAGTATATTAACCATGAGTTAATATTTTTGTTAAAATGCTTATTCTGTTGATAAGTGCTTTATGTTTACTTTCAAATACTGTATACCAATTATAAATATTGTTATTAAACGTGATTAAGAACGGTTGTCCAGATATTTATTGAATTTTTTGGTAGTAAATGGGTTCTTAATTTGTAGTAGCTACTGTAGAACTAAAATCATCCTCCTAACTCAAATTATCAATTTTATATTATGTGATATAAATATAAATGTGTATTTTAAACTGCAGATGATAGAAACACATATTCTTTTTTAACATTTAAGATATTGTAGCAAGGAAGAAGATTGACTTAGTAGGCAGCATCTGCAGCAATAAGTTGGTCTCCTAGCAACAAATCTTGTTCGGCTTCTTCCTTAAATATAATATATCTCTGATTTATTCCATGATATTTATCTTATTTTTGTAGGTGCATACTAAAAATAAATTTACCTTCTACCGTTTTTAAAAGCCGTTTCAGTTCAGTTTTTAGAATTGCAAAGTTTTAGATAGGTAACAGCATTGTTTACTTACATAACAGTATAGTTTTACTTAACGACACGGGTAACGGACCAATGAGGTTCAAGGAATGAGAGAGAAGGAGTAAAATTGTAATACTTCAGACTTCAGCTAATCAACTGTTTACTAATTTAATTGTTAACGATTTTGGTGCAATTGGTGTTTGGTAAAATTATTCCTTGCATCACTGTCAGTGGCAATGAGAGGTTATAAACGAAAAATAACCTTTCGTAGAAGTTATGAGTAGGGATTGTTTGTAATTTAAAAACTGTCATAGGTAAAGTAGTAGTCCAGGACCTGACTAGGGTTCTGTGTGCATGTCGTGTATAGTGAATTTTACTTTTGCATTTCAATATAGGTGTCTTAGGAAGTGTTTTCCACTCGGGTGTCAAGTTCGCACCTGGTACGTTTTCGAGCTATGACGTCATCAAAATGGCGGCCATTGATTTTTTTAAATTGTATATTTCGCAAACTATTTGTCGGATCGGAATGAATGTTTTTTTGTTTGAAAGATAATTTTAAATGCTACCTGTTTTACATTTACACATTTGTTGTATGTTTAGTACATTTTTCGTAATTTTGCAAAAACCTATATTTTTAAATATTTTTGTGTTATTTTTGTCGATAACGTTTTATTGATACAATATATCAGAAATAACTTATAGACAAAGTTGTAGCACGTTAAAATAGCTTTACAAAAATACCAAATTCGATATGCTTTACTCAAAAGATCACGTCAAGAAACTAGAAAATCGTACAAAACAACCTAATTTTGCGCAAAAACGCATATAAATCCGACATCGATGGCTGTGTTCGAGTCATATATAGACAGTTTTACCATTCAATGTTGATGTATGTGTCTAAAGAAGTGTTTTTAACTCGGGTGTCACGTCTGGACCCACTGCAGTTTCCGGTTATGATGTCTTAAAAATTGCTACATGTTACGATTTCACCAGCTATTTTACTTAAAATAAGACCATTACCCTCTTTTATGCAAATAAAAGCACAACAAATCAATGTAATTAGTCCATAGGAATGTTTCCACTATATAAATACCCCCGGTGCAGCAATCCTTTCGACTAAGCGAATTTCCATTTGCATGGATTGAGATTTATATGCGTTTTTGCGCAAAATTAGGTTGTTTTGTACGATTTTCTAGTTTCTTGACGTGATCTTTTGAGTAAAGCATATCGAATTTGGTATTTTTGTAAAGCTCTTTTAACGTGCTACAACTTTGTCTTTAAGTTATTTCTGATATATTGTATCAATAAAACGTTATCGACAAAAATAACACAAAAATGTTTAAAAATATAGGTTTTTGCAAAATTACGAAAAATGTACTAAACATAAAACAAAAGTGCAAATGTAAGAAAGATAGCATGTAAACTTATCTTTCAAACAAAAAAAAGTTCATTAGGATCCAATACATGGTATGTAAAATATCGTTATTTTTAATATAGCCCTTTCCGCCATTTTAATGACGTCATAACCGGAAACTGCAGTGGGTGCAGACGTGACACCCGAGTTGAAAACCCTTATTTAGACACGTACATCAACATTGAATGGCGAAACTGTTTTTATAAGACTTGCGATCTGCCCTAGAGGCCGGACTAATAGGCGTTTTTGCGCCAAAATTGGTGTTTTTATGAGATTTATCTAGTTTCTTGACGTAATATTTTGAGTAAAACATATCGAATTTGGTATTTTTGTAAAGATTTTTAAATGTTCTACAACTTTTTTCATTGGTGGTTTTTGATAAATTATATCAATAAAACGTTACAAACAAAAACAACTCAAAAATATTTAAAAATACAGGTTTTTGCAAAATTACGAAGAATGTACTAAACATACAACAAATGTGTAAATGTAAAACAGGTAGCATTTAAAATTATCTTTCAAACAAAAAAACATTCATTCCGATCCGACAAATAGTTTGCGAAATATACGATTTAAAAAAATCAATGGCCGCCATTTTGATGACGTCATAGCTCGAAAACGTACCAGGTGCGAACTTGACACCCGAGTGGAAAACACTTCCTAAGACACCTATATTGAAATGCAAAAGCAAAATTCTCTATACACGACATGCACACAGAATTCTAGTCATGTCCAGGACTAAATCTTTCCCGGAACGTACACCACTTTCAGTGTTCGTTTACGATTTATTCAATCTCTTTGCTTTATCTTTAGGTCTAATCACATATTGTTTGGTATCATTGGAAAGGGTATAGAATCATCTGCAACTTTTGCAATGGGTGGTATTTGATTTTATCAGCGGTTAAGAAGTTATAAGCAAAACAATAAATATAATAATAATAAAAAACACGTTTTTTAATATAGTGAGATAAATATTAAGTTTACAACAAAAGTGTAAATACAAGAAAGATAGGGTGTAAAAATATCTTTCAAACAAAAAATAAATCATCCTGATCCATTAAACGGTTCGCGAAATATACGCATTCAAAAATTGCTGAGCCGCCATCTTGATGACGTCATAGCTCGAAAACGTACCAGGTGCGAACTTGACACCCGAGTGGAAAACACTTCCTAAGACACCTATATTGAAATGCAAAAGTAAAATTCACTATACACGACATGCACACAGAACCCTAGTCAGGTCCTGGACTATAGTGTACACAACTCGCGTAAATAGTCTTAATGACACTTGTAGAAGTTTTAAAGGCACTCGCCAAGGCTTGTTCCTTAAATTTTCTACTTGTGTTGTTAACACTACATCTTTACGCAATCGTTGCGTAAACTACAATAACATAGATCCAAATATTGGGGTAGTTGCCAGTTTTATTTACTGTTAACTTATAAATTATAGTTCGGCCGCTTAGAAAGCGACCTCCTCCAGCATTGGTTTAGCATCAGCGCGCAGGTCGTTTTCTAAGCGGTCGAACTATAATTGATGATTTGAAATGATAATTTTCACAATTTTGTTAGATATACTATATTGTTTAAATAAATCAAAAATTATTTCCCCTAGGAATAGTTCAGACTAACAGTACTTACAATAGGTAGGCCTATAAATAAACCTATAGCGTAGATAAACTAGATTGAAATAGGCTTAACACCAATCAATACATTTGTAAGTAAAATACCATAGGGAAACTTTAAAATTATTATTATTGTGTACCAGTTTGACTGAGGTACTCCTCTTCAAGAGAGGAAATAAAAAAGGGGTTCCTGAGAGGGATACTGTCCTCAGTATATAGTAATTAATTTTATACGATTACAAAAACAATTTAAAGCAATAAAATACAGACAAATAGTAAAACTAATACAAATAAAAATAACTCGTCTTCAACAAACCAAAAGTTTTTTTTTTAGTTTTAGGGATGTTAAAAAACTTCAAAAGCTGATTGAATAGTTATTTTTTAGCTTATTAAATTCCAATGGTTTACAAATACAAGGGAGTGAGCGGCTCTTGCAGAATGCAGCGAATGACCATTGGATTTTCATTTTATCTCACAGCTTCTATGTCTAGCCTGAAGTAATGTGTGAAACCATCCTGGGCTAGAGCTATATAGCGTCTGAGGATGTGAAGGTGGGAGTGGGACATAAAAAATATGGTATCCAAAACAGGTCATACAGCAAAACACTGATATTTTAACCCAATATCAGGTTTTTTATAAAAGGAGTGCAATGATTAAGTAACAAACATTTTCATCAATCTTCACTCTGAAGAAGTGAGGAAAACATCAGTGTTATATGGTGTAATGTAAATTTTTTTAGGAGATATATATGCCCTCGACTCAAATTTTCTTTGTTGAACTTAAATGAAAATCTATCAGTTATAATACAAATATTATAGACAGCAAGGTGTTGTATTACAATATTTCCATAACTGTTTTCCTCTATCGAAGCCAGTGGTGCATTATGTTTTTAAAGAGGTTGGTAGGAATTAAAAAAAACTTATTTAGATGTCTTGATACGAAAAAATATGAACATTTGTTATGCAAAAGGTGGCATATTTTCTATTCCGTTTTGATTGTTAGCAAATTGACCAACAGATCTGACAGTATCACAGGTGTATGTGAGTCAGTCGGACACAACAGAGACTGTTGCTAGGCAACCAACCTCCCTCCCCCCCTCAGTATCATGATTGCTCTTATCTGAACATTGTCTTGCCTTTTGATGTAATTCTAGTGATTTCAGCTCCTCAAGATTGAGTACTTTAGACCTTTTCAGTATCAGATAAACGTTTTATTTTTGTTACTACCACAGGGGAAATTACTGTCGTAAAATTAATATTTAAGTGCTTTATTATTTTGCTGCACGGAATTAAATATTATTTAAAAAGCTTATTCTTTCAACCGCTGCCATTTTTGATCAGTTGTTTTCTGTTTAAGTTTGGGTTTGTGGCATTGTATTTTACTAAAGCCGGCTCTAGACAGGCACCATTCGCAAATCACGAAATATTAGACGATCGGCCATCTAGTTGTACTATTGGCCGATTAAGTGGAAGTCTACACACATGTGTTGTTTTCCGGGCGACCGTTCGTTTCAGGAATAAAAAAAATATTTGTTCACTTTGATCTGTGCAAAAATACCGACAATGAAAGGGAAAACACGAGTACGAATGTTTGCTGCTTGCCAAATAGACAATCACTTATCCACTCCACACTAATTGCGATTCGGTGAGTCCCTGTTTGGTGCTTGGCGAATGGCGCATGTCTGGAGCTGCCTTAATAAAGAATTAATTTTATTCTAATCCCTTTCAGTCCGTATCCATGAGGAGGTAGTGCACCACTGAATAATGAGTTAAAAATAATTTTCATGCTAAGTAACTTTGTTCTAAGTTTTGTAGCTCCATTTTTTATTATCTTTTTAAATATTTAACTTTCCCAAGACTTTTTTACCACCCTGTATACTTATTATACTATGTAACACTTTGAAATTGGATTGAAGGTGATACTAGTTTAAATAAAATGTGTTACATAAAGGTAGTGCTCAGTGTTTTTAAATATTGTTTGAACTGACATAAGTTAATTTGTGGTTTTTATGATTAGGTCTGAGAATGGAACAATGGTGCTTTGAAGCTCTTTATCTGTAATAATCAATGTTGAACTAGTATGTAATATCTTCAAATGACTAAGTATGACAATTGTTCTTAAATTTTGACTCTAGATGGATTGAAATATGTAATACTGATTGTCTTCTCATAGAAAAGGGCACATTTATAAGTGACAGCAGCGTTCAATTATTTTTGTCATATTTAATTAAAAAGAGTTCAAATTAGATGTCCTATTATTTTTCTAATACATTTTCTGTGTAAAAGCCAAGGTAATTGTTGGTTAGAAGGGCATTGTTGTAATAGCTTATGTCAATAGGTCCCTAGAGTAGTTTGGTTAAACCTTACAATTGAGACACATGATGGGGCTTGAAGCTTAATGTTGCCGACTACTAGCGGTAGCGGATGTACACAGCTGCTTTAACTTATTTTACCGTATTTAAATTCCTAGGCGCTCTTGTAAAAAAAAGTTATCAAAATGATACAATAGGAATAAACTTATTAAAAGAAGAGTACTTAAAATTCTGTAGACTTAATGTTTAATTTTTACTTATTTAGAAAACTCTATTATTTCCTTGTGAAGAAGCCTCAGGGGAGTGGTCAATAAAGATACTCTTTTTGACCTGAGTCCACGTTTTAAGATCGAGGTGAAGCCGAGGTTGGAAAATGAGCTAGGTAAAAGACACATTTTGCCTGTGTGATGAACTATATTTTTGTCATATTGCCCCATTATTTGAAAAGCACCATTATTTAAACAAACTATGTTACAAATCTAAAATAGTTTTAATTTAAAGATAACCTTTCAGAACTACTTCAAGCTTGATGTTTTCAATTTAATTTGCTAATGGAAACAAGCAGCTGTTTAGTAAGTGATTCAATCGTTTTGATTGTGTTAGTGTACATTATACTATTGATATGTCGAACTATTTACAATAAGGCAACAATTAACTACAATCGATTAAACAATCGATACATGCAATTTTTTACAATAGAAATTCACAACTAAGTTGACAACGGCTGATTTTTACTCTCTAGGGTCTAAAACAATATTTTTACTCCCTAGAGAGTAATAATGCTAATTTAGACCCACCATGCATTCAAAAAGGCTGTTTTTGCTGCAGTATGATGAAAAAAATGTTTAATTAATTGTGTTCTGAACTATTGTGAGTACTGTCAACTACTAACACCTGGAATCTTAATGGTTTGATTAGTTGTGTATACATTCCTTTTACCTTGATGCAATGTTGGTGCCCTAACTCAATATTACAGCTTGTGTTTTAGACAATAAAAAAATAAACAAATTTGCTACGATATGTATTTTGTGCGTAGCCTAAGAAATAAAGCTTACAACAATTAATGCTGTAGAAGAGGAGATAAAATAAAAGAAACCCAACAAGTGGTAGCATTTAATGTCGAGAGAGCCTAGTGGAGGGCATCTCAAAGTGTAAGGGGGGTTGTAGGAGATGACAGGGGGTTAAATACATGGGGAGAGGGGTTAAAGCAAAGATTCAGTAGACTCTGGTTTTCCAAGTAACTTCATGTTTTATTTAATTCTGAGGAGATAAATTTTATCCTCTCTGCTTTATGTGAGCTCCTTCTTTTACTTTCAAACAGATAGGTATCCAGAGCCTAGCATGTTATAATAATGATTGGGCATTGAGGAACAAAAATGCCATTTAATATTATTTTAACCATCCCATGCTCAATTTTTTTATGTTTAACTAAGACACTTGAAATAAAGGTTAGTTAACGTATCGATTTGTAGTTGTTACTAAATTTGTTTGTATATGTTACATTGTACTGTAAATATTTATTTACTTATTTTAATATTTTTACACAGATCAGGAGGAAAAATCCTATTATAGTGACTACAAAGTGTCTGTTTAACTTGAGCATGAAGCATTAATTAAACTTTACCTATTGACTAATGACCATGAATATTTTTATTTGTAATCTTCTATATAAAGAGTCACAGTCTGAAAGTATAAAGTAAGCCCCTGTCCCAGCAGAAGTAAGATGACTTTCTTTACACAAAAGTACTACAGAAAACCCATCAAAATATATTTTTAAAATAATTTATAATTTCCTATGTGTAACAATCTGCAGCTTTTGTACATTTAAGTGTTTGAAGGAAAGTTTAAAAAATCACTAAATTTAAAAAAAATTCTAAATTGTAGTTGTACTCTGTGTAATAATAGCTAGCACGCTCAATGAGGGTTCTGTTCAGTTCAGAAGACAACAAATCCCAACATTTACTTTGAAATTCAATTAGTCCATCCTCCAACCATTTCCTCCCTTCTCTTCCTTCTCACTGTCTCTTTATTTCTTGTCACTTTTTTATTCTATTCTGTTCTTGATTTTCTTCCACGTCCTCTAAAGATGAACCATTGTCAACGCTCTAATTTACCTTCAACTTTGATTAATATTTTAAAAATAATATTTTTTTTCGAATTGAATACAATTTGAAATATTGGACACTTTTCACAAAGTGAAACAACTATTAATATCCTCAAAATTTTATGTCCAAGTGTGCCTCAGGCAAAATATATATGCCTCTGAAAACTATAGGCTTCAGAATCTCACAGATCCATTTCACTAAGTAGGTTTGGATCAGATTAATTAAATTCCCTGCTATTAAAAACAAGAAAATTCTGTACTTTAATTGAGTTGTATGTTTAAGAACCACATTGGATTGAATTTTAAAAGTTGCTATCTTAATGTTATACAATCAAAATATTAAGTAAAAAATTGAGAGAATTACTCTGGATGATAAATAAGAGAAGTGTTGACAAATAAAACAAACGTATCCATAAAATATATGTTTAATAACAATCGTAACAACTGCACACTATCAGCTTAGAACTAGGTTGGTCCTCAATCATACGCAAACAATTCCATTACAACTGGAAATAGTGAAAACAACTACAAATATAAAAATATACCTATCTAAAAATACAAACAATTTAAATACTTCAACAATCAAAACTCTTAAAATTAATCTTATAAAGCCATCACTGGTCGAGTATTTTCCTTGTTAAAATGAATTTGAATTAAATGCAATTGAAAGACAGGAATGTTTTGTTGGTCACTTGTGTGAGTGTGTTATTGTCTCTGATAATACTTGGCGGGAGGTCGTTGTGCGGAGGTGGAGAGGGAAGTTAGCGTTGCTGAACCAGGTTCAAGAACTCCTCGCGGGTCTTAGGGTCGTCACGGAACACTCCCAACATGGTGGAGGTGACAGTCTTGGAGTTGATCTTCTGCACACCTCGCATAACCATGCACATGTGCCTGCAATAACACAATGATCAGTAAAAATACAAAATAAAATGTTAGAGTGGAAACTTGTGTGGAATAACTCAGCTGATGTACCTTTACTGCGACTAGTTTGGGTAAATGTAATGTGTACATTAACAAAATCAGTAGATATTGGTTTAGTTTGATTCAAAATCTTTAGTTTAAAAAGAGTTAAAGAAGATGATATAATAAGATGATACGAACAATGTGCAAACAACTTTACAGAAGTAGCTACCCTGCAGCTAGATAACTTCATTTGTATTTAGGTCTAAATTGAATTGTTCATTTGTAAGATGTGTGTAAAAATGAATACATTAAATTAAACTGATGTAAATCAAATTCATTATAAATTAAATTTATGTACTGTAAATAAAATTCCTATTAAAACATATTAAAGAATAAAATTAATACTTACACTCCCTCAACAACAACGGCTACGCCCATGGGTTGAACTGCTTTGGTGACTGCGATCGCAATTTGCTTTGTCAGACGCTCTTGTACTGCAATGGAAATTTAGCTGTTAATAAGCAACTCTCCTCAATATGACTTTACCATAATAACCTAGATAAGATGGATGGAAGACATATATTGGTGTTTTTACTTTTATTATAATCTATTTCTATGGCCTGTTAATACAATAACCAAATACTTTTTATCTGCAATTAGATGTTTTAGGTTTACTTCGAAATGTTTGTTTACATTTTTAGAATCTCTCGGGAACAGAAGCTGTACATCTTAACCTCTGCTCTTTGAACAAACTGTCAAACTAAAGTATTTACAGCTAACTTAAATTGATATAATTGACTACCTATTTTACATTCTTCCAAAATGTAAACATTGAAAATTTGGAAGCCTATGGGGCATAGCCCAAGTGAAATATGAAATGATTTAATATTGCATTGTCATCCATTTGTGAGCTATGTTTCAAGTTTCAAGGCTCTAGCTTATCGGGAAGTTAGTATAAAATCGATTGCAAAATTTCTACGAAACATACAAGAAAGCGAGCGAATAAAAATGTTTTAAAATGACAGGTTGCCTCACAGTTTTTTAGTTCTGACTTAAAATGACTACCTCAAAAAGTATATGATCCATTGAATAACTAACAAACCTTGAAGCCTCCTGCTGTAGATTTCGACGATCCTGGCCAACTTGGATAGACCAAGGATCTTCTTGTTAGGAAGGTAGCCAATGGAGACTTTGCCGTAGAAGGGCACGAGGTGGTGTTCGCACATGGAGAACATTTCAATATCCTTTACAACCACCATCTCATCGTGGTCTTCATCGAACACAGCGTCATTCAGAACATCTGCACATAGAAGGAGTGGGTTAGTTATCAAATTTTAATATCTGAATTACAACTTGGCATGTTTGAAAGAAACGGAAAACTGTATATTATATATTTTTTCAATAATGGCTTATAGAGTTATTTAAAAAGCAGAGTAAATATGAAGAGTCCAAGGAAAAAACGGACTAACCCCGCAAAAGTAAAATTTTCAGGAGAGCCAAAAGAAGGTTTTTCAGGAACTAATTGCCAGCCCATTACTTTAAAAATTAAACGAGGGTTGTCCCGTTCTTCCCCTGGATGTGTTTATTTCAAAGGTGATTTACTCGTATAAGGAACCCATTTTTGTCAATTTTCAATTTGGCAAACTGTTTAGATTTAAAAGATGTAGGCCCATTAAAAACTGTTCATAACTAAATGTTGCATTTTTTAGGGTTAGCCCGTTTCCCCTTGGACTCTTCATATTAGTAATGAGGAATTTGAGGGATCCATCTTGCCAAGGCGTTGTACTCAACTTAGCCATTCATCTCTGCGACCATCCATGAGAAATGATCCAGATATTATACAGACTTACTTCTGAGACTATAAAACCCCGAATGGAGTGTAAAAATTATATAATTAGTGGAAAATTATATAATTTTGAGGATTCAATGATAGCGTAAAATGTTTACCTTCAAGACACTGGTCGTATCCCTTGGTGAAGAAGAGCATGGCCTTGGCAGCCCTCTCAGGTGTCTTCAGGAGTCCTTGGCGGTCAGGGTTCTCTCCTAAGGAGCCCAGCAGCATGCGGTAGCTGTGAGCCATGTCAGGCAGAAGTGCCTCCCTTGTAGGTGGTCGGTGGTCCAGCTCCAAGTCATGGTGGAATGTGCACTTCTCGTGACCTGAAACAAGATGGTTTAGGGAAGGATTAGTTTGGCTATAGCTGATGGAAAGCAGTTGAACTTCTGTATAAATATCTACGCCTATCCTTTAAATCATGAAGACATCCAACTTTATGTTTTTACGAGTCAAAAGCTGGACGAATTATTGCAAAACTAAAAGTAACATACACTGGCATAAAAGTAATATGATCTTGACAGCGCACATTGAGCTAAAGAAAAAAGTGTGACACAGATGTGGAGTGAGGTGACACCATTAATTATTGGCAAGAATGAATATGTAATATAAATGGGATGGTACAAGTCCAGCTCCATTTTTTAGCACTTAGCTTTTATAATCCCATTATTTCATAAACTCGAGCTTTGAAATATTGGTTAAACAATAAACATTATTATTATATAAAATAGGTATTATAAGAAGAGAATGAAGTAGGTACAAGAAGAGTTACCTCCGCTAGGGCGCGAGTTTAAGTGTATTGGGATATTCAGCTATAGCTATAAACCATTGGAGCGTTCTCGGCTGCCATATTTTAATTGCGTCGGGTTGTAAAGGAAACGCCATTACGTAGACAATAACAATGTGCGATAGAGGACAAAAACATAACCTCGAAGACTACATAGAAAGTTGAGCAATGCCAATACCCTTGACTATGGTTTGTTTTGCTAATTTGCCATGCACGACCGCTATCAAAAACATTCCAACCCGTCCGTGGATCTTGTTTAACAACAAAGGAAACCGGTGAGAAAAACAAATGAACAAACTTTAAAACCGAAAAGATAAAGATCAGTTATTTTATAAGAAATATGAGATATTCCTTTGACCTTTCAGGACTAATTTCCAAAGTCCTTTAATGCTTTAAACATTGGTAAGCTGATGTGTGTTTGTATAAATGCAGTACTATATTAAATAACATGCAATAATGCAAGACAATAAACAAGGAATTATGATTTTTTTCATTATCCGATGATTTGTGGATAAAGACTGAATATATTGTAAAAGTAATCAATGAAAAAAAAAATAATTGAAAATTCAATTTATCTCCGAAAGCACTGTTTATAGTCCATACAGAAGTTATGTATATATGAAAACAACACAGATCACTATCGAATAGTACAATTTAAAAAGGAAAAAAATATTCACTTCGTAGATTATTTGTCTTTGAGAAGGAAAACGTGTGACATAAATTGAGGTTGTATTACATAAATCAGTTGACAAAACAAGAAAATAAATCACTCATATTCCCAGGGTTCGAAACATTACAGTTGAATATATTCTAAATTGCAAGATAAACATGACGCACTCTCCACTCGAAGTTAAGTATTATTTATCTCGTTATTATTCAGTAAAGAAGATTCATTTCCAAGAGGGGAAATTCGCAAACCACTTCAAGAAGCCTTTGCTTGACAGTTTCAACATGCATGATTTAATCCTATCGTTATTTATCGATATTAATCTTCGAGTTTTAAGAGCGGGATTTCCTCGTTTGTTGTTGGTTGTTTCCCTCGTTTATCGTCATCGTTGGTCGTTCAGAGGTTGTAGGCGACGAAGGAGCGGCTTGAAGGAAAACCACTTATGGAATGTTAAAAAGCTCCTTTCCTTCATAATGATTGGCAGCAATAATAGCATTGCAACTACCCAGGACTTACAACCTATATTGCAAAATATAGACACCGAGGTCTAAACGTTTTGTTTGTCTGCATGGTTAAACTATAAACATTAATTTGGCGAAGGCAAAGTATCAAAAATCATGTCCACCAATAAGGGCCTTTAATTCAACATGATTCAAAATAACATGATTGAGAAACCAGTATACAAAGGGAAAGACTTTTTCACTTATTGTTTAAGGTCTCTGCTCTAATAAATCTATTATTTACAAACGCCTCAATACTAAGTTTGCTAGTTTATTAACCAAAACCATCATTAAAGAGGTTAAAATCTTAACTGCAAGTGACGATTTGCAAAAACCGTCTGCGGTAATTAATTTGAATAAAATAGGTACACTTTTGTTAAAAACCATGTCAAGAGTCACTAATTTTAAGTTTAGTACATACAGTGATGAAACTAGTTACATTAAAAAGAGTTTAAGCTAACCTTCCAAATATAAAAATTGGACAAATAAAATTTGGTGGAGGCTATTATTATCAGATTTTTCATTATTGCAATCAGATTAGAAAAAATTAGATGTTATTTAAATACGCAGTTCGCTTGATCAATTGTTGGATAAGGTGTATTCTCAGATAAACATTGTTAAAATGTTACTTCACGTGTTAATGATTGTTATCCATCAAGTTATTATATATTAATATTCAGGTTATTGCATTTATTATATTATATATCATTTGGTGTATTTTTGCATATATGCTAAATTGTCAGAATTTTTACTTTCTCCATGTTGCAAAATGTTGACAAATATGTCAAAATAAAAATAACAAGACTAGAAAAGAGGCGATGTTAAAAGGCAATTTAGTTATCTTGGTCTCAACTGATGTTTTGAATGAGAAACTACAACTATAAGTGTAAATCAAGATCGTTGTAATGGGATCACCGTGTATCAGGAATATCCTGCATTCTTGAACGTAATATTTAAAAGGAACTGTTTAAATAAAAACAAACAAAAAAGTTATTTGTAGGAGAGTATTGACAACCATTACGTTTGGTTAAATGACAGATTAAATTTTTTATCTTCTATATAAATAAAATTAGAGTTTTGTCTGTTCATTGCTCAGAATTATATATTTTTAGGTTATTTTTACGTCTTATACATTAAATAAGCAGAAACGAGTCTTATCTCAATTTCTGTCTGTCTGTCTGTCTGTCTGTCTGTCTGTCTAGTCTTTCCCTTTGTCTGTAACACTCAAGATGGCATTTTACGCTATCTTCTCCTGGAAAACGAGAGTACCTATCAAGATCCAAGTCATTTTAATGTATTCACTGGATTGGCGAGATTGTCTTTAGCCATTAAAATATGGCCTCACTACTTTGTAAATAATATTACGAACGTTCAAAAATGTAGTTTTGTGCGATTTATGTCAAGTTTTCGTCCAATTTTTATTGCATAATCATCTATGAAATAACGAACAGCTGTTCGGATCAAGATTATTTTTCCTAGCTGTCACTGATATGTTTACAAATGTTGTTTACAAATACCGCAACCTTTTTCAATCACGTTTTGAATGTAAATCCCAAGTGATTAAAAACGTTTTTCTTACATAACGGATTTAATTAATCGAAAGTGCAATAATATAGTGTAATAGTGTAACCGTGTAAATGAAATTAAATAACTAGGCATCATCCAGTTCAGGAACCAGAGATTCTTTGTGTATAAATTGTTCTTGAGTTTTGATAACCAGAAAGAAGACCTTGAATCAGTGTTGTATACGGCTGGGAAACTTTAAATTTAATAATGATCGTCGCCAATGGCTTAGAAATATGGTTTCCACTCATTGACACGGCGCTTCAATGGCGGTTGTGTAAAGTGGTAAGTAAAAAATCACAACTGCAGTGGTTGATTGTAACAATGTGTTATTTTCTGTTCCTACCATTGACTATATATATATATATAGTCAATAGTACCTACTCACCGTGTGATGCAATCGCTGGACCATACAGCCATGCTCTTGGGTACGTACGCCTACCCAATTATTCATAACAAACTGTTCGACGACGATCCTTGATACCGGTACTTTTCCCTAGAATACACGGCCTACCTACTTAAGAAATAAAATTACAAACGTACAAAAACCCAACGTTGTGTGATTTTTGTCACATTTCCTTCTAATGTTATTAGATAGCCTTTACCAATCATTGTTTAGAGAATAGGTACGTAGGGCCTAATCTATTAAATAACAAAAAGTTGTTTGTATGAGGTTGTTTTTTTTAAAAACTGACACAGATAAGTTTACATTAAAAGTTGTTTACAAATAAAGCAATTATTGGGAAATAACTTTGATTGCCGTTTTAAAACGTTTTACGAGAAAATCAAAAACCAAGAGATCAATAACCTCGGGACTTGATTAACTCATATAATTGGTCGGCTGTACTATAGTTCTCAACTGTGAACGTTGGTTTTTGGTACCGGTTCTATTCCTTAGAACCGTTGGTACTGTTGGTAGTAGCAAGAATCATTTTTAAGTACCAACACATCACTGTACTTTACAAATTAGTTATCGTTCGTTGGTGTTGCACCTTATTTATTATTACAGGCGTATTCAATTTAATTGATGTCTTAACTGTACAATTTTTGCTTTTTCTTTCTTGATTCCAAAATGTTAGTTTATGCTAAGAAAACGATAACGCACTTTAGTAAAACATTTATTCAACTAACCATAATGAATTGTTTAAACGCTTTACGTTGTTTATGTATCAATAGTTAGTGGCCTATTTTGGTAATATTTACTATAAATTACCAATCGTCTATACCAGGGTGGCTGGACCACCCTGGACCAGTCGTCTTCATTTCATATAGTAAGCCGTCATTTCGGGTCATCATCGGTCCAAGCAAATATACATTGTTATGATGAAATTTGTTGACATTAACAAAATATTTTAAATACTAATTTTACAAGTACTTTGTTATGCTTAAAGCGTAGCAATTAAGTTCTAATTTAGTTCTGTATTTTTGTGTGTATGTCTGTTAGTAAAGCATTAATGTCCTTATTTCTCAGTGTTTCACGGAAAGGACAAAAGTACCTTTATAATGAAAATGTCAACACGAATAAAGTGTTAAATTGGGAGGTTGAAGTAGTACCTTAAATACTTTTAACCATTGTGGAAGGTAACTTTCAATTATAGGCCTACATTAGGGCTATGCCTCATAGATCTATAAAGCATTTTTTAGTTTAATCATTGGATTTAACATATGGACCAACACGACCCAGGTTACATTTAATTTCGAAGCATTTGTTTTGGCTTGAAACTGTCAGTTACTGTATTTGCGAAGGTTTATATACTGTATAATAGTTTTGCCAGCATATCTGAAAATATGCAAACCAAATTCTGTTCTTAATAAAAAGGTTTCAATAACTGACTACAATAAGATCCCCGTGCGTAGAACGGGCACACAGCTGGTATGCTATACAACTCACCAGTAATTTAAAATATTTCTTGTTCTATTAATTATTAAAATAAACGATAGACCACCACCGGACACGAAGTTTAAAGAATTCCAGTAAATAATGTGTACACTTATAAATGATTCTATATTGTTAAACAATTTTCTAATAAGTATTCTGATAAAAAAAAGTAACAATGCATGACATAAAGTAGATTTATAAAATTGAATTGCATAATTTTTTTTCATAAATTGAATATGGTTCTAATCGAACCTCATCGACGAAGAATTGTCAGGAGATTGGAACGCAGATTAATTACATCCCCAAGACGTGTAATCTTGTCTACAACTCTGAGTCAGCGTCAAGACAAAGTTTGTTATCAGTTGCCGTGTTTACATGTTTGTAAAGTGAGATTGTTGAACTGGCTTCGACATGAGTAGTTACTGGTTATCTGCTGGACTGCCTGAAATGCTTACAAGTTCGAAACTTTATATTTGCGTCAGTAAAACGTCTTACGAAATTTTTTAATTTTATCTCAAATGTTTCGCTGAGAGTACGTAAATTTTCTTGTGTCGACTGCATGCTAAGATTGCGCCATTTCTTTGAATATCAACCGTATGATAGTTGGAAAAGACGATTTGGTAAAAAATCTATATTGTTGTACATGCATATTTAAAATACTTCGAGTCTTGGAATTGGAAAAGATAAAAGTTTTCTTCCGATGGAATATTACGTATTCACGAGCTGTTTAATTCATCCGCGATGAGGTCGTATACAAGCAGCAAGAGGTCGCACAAGAAGTGGTCGCCGGTTTTTATATTTTACAACCGGTTGAATTAACGCAGAACAACAATTACCTTAGACCTTGCCCTCTTAACCTGACCAACAGTTTCGTAATCAAGTCTGCAACTAGCTTTCAAAATAACTTTATAGTTGAAGAAACACTTTCGTAGGGTTTATATGGGTTTCCCCGTGTAATAAATGTCCTGCTAATTGATTGCACATCAACGGCAGAAATTATTTGCCAACTAGGCAAGTGGGCATCTTATATAATATGGTTTGCAAAATTGTTACATAATCATAGAATGGATGAAATCTACATCTTAATGACCTGTTGGCAAAGCAAAGCTGCTGGTGTCTTTAAGTTTTTTTAGTACCTTTCTACAGTTATCAGCTGTTCTATTGTTGTTAACAGGTTTGAATTTTGAAAAACATAAAGTTGTAATATGGAGGTGCAGTTGAAAGCAGAGTGTATTGAATGGTTTATACAAACGAAATTTGTGATGGTATTTTTTGTCTGGGGGTTTGTGAAAAATCAAGTATCGGTCACCGATCTAAAACATAGATAAACTTCAAGCAAAGATGAGGGAAGCCACTTTTCTCAGCCTTCGATCAGACAAACTTCAAATAAGAAAATAAAATCTAAGAGGGATGGACGTTGTTAAGTAACTAATGCACAGAGATATATTAGTTCTATGTGACTAATGTGACTGTTGACAAATAAACACAGTCCAGTGTCCGATAAAACCATGACATGTTTTTCAAACTGTACCCTACATGCAAACAAGTTTGCTTGATCTTTTGATAGGAATCTCAAATGTTAAATCCTTCCCCCAAACACTTTTGGGCCACGGAAATGACCAAGAAATGTACGTAAAATAAAAATGTTGAATGTATTGAAACATAATATCGTCTATATGTAGGTAACATGTTTTGAGTGTGCCCAACCAAAATAAAGAAAAAGTTTTGGATGGTACATGTTTATATTATTTTTCGCAAAAGGTACAAAACTAAAAAATTGTGTCCCTGCATAATCCAAATTTAGATTCAATGATTGTAATAATTTTGTTGTCTAAATATAGCCCAGTTAAATTGTATAAATTGTATAAAAGTGCAATACAATTAAGATAAACCCATTAAAAAATAAAAACATTATGTATTCTGCGGTAAAAATGACGTCTTTCAGCCAGTTACTCAGCTGATTTCTTCTGAGACCTACATATTCTTTGTTCGTCGTCTTTTGTGTCTTTAGCTAGGCAGCGAAACGTAACAAAACAATTAATTGATGGAAATGATATGAAACCCGTGCTTCGAACTAAATAATGTAATTAATATTCTATTCAGACTTTTTCAATTATTTTGAGAGGGGGTTGAGACTGTCCAAATATATCCTGAAAGGTTTCCCAACCATTATTGAAGAGTTTTGAGTGAGACAATTTGGAATTGCATTAAAATTGTTCACCTTTCCAGCATACTATATTTGATTATAAAATTAAAATACAAGTTGTCGATATATTTAAAAACAAAAATTAGCATGACATTAGAGTTAATAAGTATAAAATTTGTAGGGCTTGAATAATTTACATTGAATTTTTATCAATGCCATGACAAAAAAATTGGTAATGTTTAAATAAAATAAAGAATTTAAAATTAAATAAAAATTGTGTTCAACATTATTGAACTAATAATATGTTGTTTACAAATAAAGCGATAAATAGTATGATGTGAAATGTATGTAAATAAAAATAGACAACTATTAATATTTTTAATGTTGTGGGGAAAACAAAAACTGCAGGATTATAATGATATATTATGATCGATGATAAAGTTACTGAATCCTCAAAATTACAACAGTTGTTTATAATATTTGAGTACTAGTAAGTATGTAGTTAGTTTTTATTTACATAATGTCCACACAATTAATTTTAATACATCATTATTAAAAAACAAACAAATAATAGTATTGAATATTTTAGTGACCAACGAGTAAATGAGAAATGAAGTTAAACCCAGGACGACTTGTTATCACAGCCCATTATACCTGGGGTGGTCGAAGTCCTAGGGGCTTTAGGGGTCCCGGGCACCTCGATGTCAGTTTCTTGCACCTCCTCCTGCCACGACTTGGTTCTGCTCCTCATAGCCTTCTTCAACATCTCTGTGGACCCGTTCATCACTACACAATAATATATATGAGCGCGGCCTACAACCTGTTGCTGCTGTACTGCCTATAGACGGAGCGCGAAGTGAGGTTATGTCAGGAGCGCGCGCGACTGTCGTTTACTCCGTCGACTCTCAGATATAGACACCAGTGGCTCTGTTACGTCATCACTGCCTGGTCGATACTGCATCCATTCCAGCCGACCAATCACAGCTCGCCTCGCCTTGCCTCTGACCAATCAGACTGCTCCTACCCCTTCATTGAAAAGCCACAAGTTTGTTAACTACCCTTATTGCCTTTAGGGGGTATTTCCTGACGCCTATATTGTTTTAACCTTTGATCCTACTTCTTAAGGCCTGATTTACTTAAATATTAAACGACAAAGGCAGAATTTTAATATTGTTTTATAATTAATTAAACTACGATAAACAAGAATAACATTTAGAAAATTAACTTTTGGTTACTAATAAAATTCCCTCATCATAAAGAGTACCAGTAATGATGGTTTCAATGCAAGCAGAAAGGTTTATTTTTTAACGAATTTGTACAATAATTTAGACCTCTTACGATATACTCCTACTTACTTTTGGAGGAATTGTTTAACTGTGACATTTTAAATATAGTACCTACTGTAAGTGATAAACATTTCCATTTAACTTAAGCAAAACTTAATTATGTGGCTATAGCCTAAAAATTTACAAAACCTAACATAATCAAATTTTTAAAATTATTTTTTATTTATGCGTAAACTATGTCTATTTACTCTTTGAAATTATCTATACACCTCGTA
This sequence comes from Macrosteles quadrilineatus, assembly GCF_028750875.1. Taxonomy (NCBI): domain Eukaryota; kingdom Metazoa; phylum Arthropoda; class Insecta; order Hemiptera; family Cicadellidae; genus Macrosteles; species Macrosteles quadrilineatus. Next base: position 73,203,066 of record NW_026542601.1, read on the forward strand.
GGCTTAAAAATCCATTTAATTCTATATCAAATAAGTTCAAATAAGTTTTTTTAGTGACACCGCAGTGTAAATGTAGTAGTTTAAATTTAAATACATATTATTAAATCAATACAAATCTGAAATCTCCGTTAGCAGACTTGTACACAAATTTGTTTGTTGATAGTTCTTATTTATGGAAACCCAATCCAGATGTTCGCCTACATTAGAGGTTATTTTTGTAAATAGTTTTGTGGATATTTTTTAGATTGGTGGCAGTACTTATCGACTTATACGTTGCAATGATAGATTCAAAAGCTCGTACGCCAATCATCTGCTTGTGACGCACTTCATTCCAAACATCGAGTGGAGAAGCATTGTTGGATACGAGATCATTGTTGTACGTGTAAATTACCAAAAGTTCTCTTAAAATTAAAAATGAAAAAGGTAGGCTAGTTTCCCATTATCTAGTAGGCTGAAATTGATTTTTTTCGGAGAAATATTTCTTATATCGTTGTGACACAATAAGCAATCACTATTACGATGCGATATACCAAATAAGTGTCAACTTGTAGTTAAATAACTAAAGTCAAACTAAACATTTCATTTAGTTACGTTGATTCTTGTTAGTTCTCATGAAAATATTTTCTTTCTGAGAAAAATAATTCCTTAGAGTAAATATTACCATATCTGTTTATTATACGCATTTAAATTCTTCAATTTGATTACACCATATAAAGTGGAAATTACATCAAGCAAACAAACGCATAACACAAAAAGGTGAATGAGAAATGTTTTGCAATAATTGTAAATTAAAAAAATATAGCTCATGATATTTGCATAAAATAGTCATCCAACAGACATCTTCAGGATAAGGAATGTTATACATGAATTTATTATACTTTAACATTAAAGCAAGTATTGCTACAATCTAAATGGACACCGTTTACCGAACTACGCCTGATTTCGTAACAACATTTTGGTATTTCACAACTCGCAAAATTCTAGTTAAATTGAATCACCTGGCCTTTTAGGTGACAATGGAAATAACAATCCCAATAAAGCTCTGCTGTGTAAACTTGTTGATAACAGACAATATTGGTCCAGATGAAATGACTCACTGGCCTACGGTTACCTGCCTGCCTGATATCATTTTTACGTAAAGAAACATTCTGTTGATGTATGGTAATAACAAACTCCGGATGACCACATACACTAGAATTAGAAGACCCACTTCTCTATGGGATGACGTTAATGGGGAACACTAACAAGGGAGACCAGTTAATTCACAGAAAACTAGACCGAACTGTCGAAAATCCCAAAAGTTGAAACAAGGAAGACTGATGTAGAGGAAAGGCCTGATCTGACACGAATATCAGTGACGTCATTAGACAACCGGTTCATCGCCTACCACTGCAGTACTATCACCGCTTATCATAGACGAACGTTCTGTTTATCATCAGCTGTTCTCTGAGTCATCCTGGCTCAACTTCCCAACTCCCAGCTGACTGTATCATGACGTGTGTAGGCGTTGTGTTTGTTTATAAATTTGTTATTGTTTCCATATATTGCCAGGCCAGGGAAAACATAACAGAAGTAGATTCTTTAATGGGGCATTTTGGCATTTATTTTTCGTTAAATTATTACTGTACGTTTGAAACTATGAAGATAGATTCTGTTTAACTGTATCGGTTCACAACATTGTTTATTAGAAAGTAAAAAAAAGCAAACTATTAAGTCAGGAAAATTTGAAAATAATTTTTAAACACCCTTTTGACAGACAATGTCCTTGCTTAAACAAGTGATTGTAGAGTTGGTTGTTAGCTTAAACAACCAACTATCAATGATAAATGACTCAGTTAACCTTTTTAGCAAAAACATTATCCCGAAGACATGTTAATATCGACAGTTTATTTTTTCACTAATATATCTACATATTATATGGTCTATATTCTGTAATATTATGTGCAAAACGTGTATTAGCTATATTTAAATATCTAATGATAAATGATAATGCAAACTGCAAACAATTCCCGAAATGTTTGAGGATATTCACTCTCTTCTATGCGAGTGAGAACGGTTTCCAAGGACGACGGGGCTGTAAACCAACGGAAAGTTTAGTAGTCAGAACCAGCCACTGGTTTACACCAATACCGTAGTATTTACCGGTCTTGATATCTATGTAAACCGATATATCGATATATCGTATCGCATTACGACCACAGCAGGGGGCTCGACCACAGGTAACGGGTGTGGTGAGGACAACAATGCAACTAGTCTTAGATAACCGGGGTATAAATAACTCCAACTGTGGTCACGTGATGGTATTTAAAGCAGATTGGTAAAAAATTCATTATTTTATTACCAATGATATACGTTTTTATGACATAGAAAATATTCAGACAACCCATTTAGTAAGCTGGCCCTTTACCTATGAACTGTATTTTGAACATTGCTCGTTGGATGGTTATATTTTTAGTTTGCCTGCCCCTATATATTATGCATGGAATATACAGGTCTACAGGAGGCCAATACTTCATTAAGTTATATTGAATAAAAATAAAATTTGTTGTCTGGTGTTTAGTTGGGTCTACAGCGCACAACCATTTTTGCTTGGTTACTTTAATTTGAAATGATTATGTTGCATTGAAAATAAGTATTCAGTAGGTAAGAATAAATATTTATATCGAAAGAGTTTCCAAATTATTTGAAAAAACATATATTGCTTTTTCACATATAAAAGAAGACTTGGATGATTACACGATACTCAACATACAAGCATACTGTGGTTCGATCACATTCTTGGTCTGAAATTGACACAATACCGCACGTGCGAGAAATATGTACACAAAATAGAAACCGGGTTAAAACTCAAAGTTATAAAAGTGATACTTTTAAGTGGGAATATTGTGGTAGATTTACCGATACAAGACTATTTAGAATTGTATGAGGAATTAAAATACAGACAAACACATTCATAATTTAAGTCGATGTGATTCTAAATTTAATTAGTTAGTGGTCTTGGATTTCTTTGAGAAATAATTTCTTCAGGGATGAATTACTACGCGCGTTCTACTGCCCTTTAAGTCCAACAATGTCCCATTATTAACAAAAATAATAACAAATAACAATAATGACCTCTACCAACAAAAGATCGATTCCGTGAAAGTTTTATCTAGACAAACAGAAGGACACTTTCATCTGGCAAGTGATAACACGTGCCAGCAAATGACTCATCTATCAGTGGAATCAGGTATTGGCAATTTAAAAACAAAAGAAAAAGATAACTTCTAAAAACACTTACAATCAAATAATTACACAAGTTTTACGTCTTGAAGTATTTTGGGAAAGAGTTATTTAACTATGAGGCTCTTAACTAATCATCCTCGAGGGGAATAACCGATGCCGATAAGACTTATCCCGTTATAAGGAAATGAGTGGATATTGATATATAACCATAAGTGTTTAGTGATTGTAGCTTTCACACCATGTTTTCATAGTAGTAAATTATGTGTTAGGATACATCGTTGAAACCCTAAATACTAAAAGGAGGAATCAGTACGCAATTAACTGGGATACGTATGCATTTACTTATTCTCTTACATTAAAAGGAACATGGTTTTAATTGAAAGGGGTAATAGACTCGATTTTTCAACTTTTCTACTGAAAATGAAAGTACAACAAACACAACCATGATAATTTTATATTTTATTTCACCAATACACTATTTTTAGCTAATAATATATTTTATTTATAGTAAACATAAACTCAATGTATAGGTCACGATCTCCAATAAAACAAAATAAGGAACGACTACACAAACGTCTAAGCCGTGATGCTAGCCGTTGGCTATTTCATAGCACAATCGAGTTGATGTTAGTATACTCTGGATGCCAGGCGAACGGTCGTTAAAAATTATGCTTTCGTGTAAATTAGCTAATATACTGTATATTAAAGTGTAAAACTACAATAGTGTTTAACGTTTAAACACTAAACTGCTCACGATTGAGAATGGCGAGGTTTGAAAATTTCCGTTTTACAGGAGTAAATTTTAAAAGAACTGAAATATTGTTCAGGACATAGTAACAGAGAAAGGACCCCAGAAACTTTATTTCGTATTTCGAACTGTTGTTACATCAAGTCCTCTTCTTATTGGTTTGGGATCCATGCTGGAGCCATTCTAGTGAAGAATCTGATGCTTGAATTATTTGAATTCATCCGTATTAACGTTCAAAATGTTATTTCAACGACCTATCTCTTAAAAATATTTGAACGTAACAAAAATAGTTGGAACGAAAACTATGATTTGGAAATAAATTAAATCAGTTTCTAGGAAATTGTAATCAAGCACAATTTTTTATCGTGACTTTTCTACCACTTTGTTTATATAAGCAGGACAGAGTGCTTACCCAGACAAGTGATATTTTATACCTACTTTTATAGTGAATATTCGTTTGTAAGTTTCTATAAGATGAAATTTACAACTACTGGCTTTAAAAAAAAAAAATTAGGTGCGAAACAAAATATAAATACAAAACTACTCTACCAGTTTGAGCGGTGTCAACTTTTGCAGTCGCGTTAAGGTATTTAAAATACTCGGCTCAGGCATGTAGAGTACAGAATAGACCTAACAGATGTCATTCAATGGGTCTAAACACAGCCACCTCTGAGGTGGCTGTGGTCTAAAGCGTCGTCACTTTAGCTGAACATGACGTCGTTAGTAGCTAATATGCTGTTATAGCAGTGCAACCACAAGGTGTGATCAAGGAGACCAAGCCGGAAAAACCTTCGACCGGAAGTTATTGAAGGTAAACCTTGACCACAGAAAACTTGACGCGAGAAATATTATATTTCCCACCTGAGCAAACGGGTTGTGAACAGGTGGAATAGCAGCAGACCTGCGTGTGCGGAAAATGTTACACTGACCTAATCGTTTTGTTGTGCTATTGAAAATGAAAAAAATAACATAACCTTTTAAATAGTTCAATACACTATTGTGGTTTTGTTTGCTAAACATTTTCATAGTATTTTCAAGCTATTTCCTTTCAAATTCCAATGCGTATATAAGAGTACTAGCTGTACCCGCGGGCTTTGCCCCGTTTAACTTCTTAATTTTCAAGATGATCTCGTTCGCATGGCTCAATCACGTCCTGGTTGAAGTTCGTTCGCTACGCTAACTCGTCTCCAGGTTGAAGTTCGTTCGCTACGCTCACTCACCTTTTGGTTGCAAATTAGCTGTTGTCATAAATTAAAATAAATAATAGTGCTGCACCCTGTTGGTAATCATTGTAACTTTAATGCAATTGAACATCATAGAACAGAACCAACTTGTTTAATTGAAACAGCTGTTAAGATTCATTAATTCCTTTTAAATATGAAAAATCATAAGGCTAACATGGGAAACTCCAGAGCCACTGGGGCGGAGCCCGAGAGTCCGATCAGAATAAAAACAACTTAGTTTTCCTATTTAATGCCTAAAGAATCAATGTACCAAATTTCAGCCTCCTAGGTAAATGGGAAGTGGGAGAATTAGTGATGAGTGAGTGTGTCAGTGAGTCAGTGAGTCAGTGAGGGCTTTGCCTTTTATAAGTATAGATAATATACCGTGGTCCAGGTAGGGAATCGTGTTATAAATGCTTTAAAATCAATATTTATCATAATTTTAATCAAGTATACTGATGCTTTGAAATGGTAAATGAAACATGTATTGGTTAATTATTGGTTTGGCCCTCTCTCCCTGGTTTACCCTCAGAATTAGTTCGGATTTATTTCTTCCTTTGAATGAGTGTTGCATTTAAACAATATATAATTAAGACATATTCAATGAAATATACATTCGGTACATAACAGTTTGAAATGTGCAATATGTAAAGTAGCATATTAAAAAAAAAAAAAAAAAACTGATGCTTCCCTAATGTGTGAGAATAATCATTTACCACCCAGGATGATTTCAAAAGGATACATGTAGGATGATCGTGTTAAGTATTTTCACAAGGTTATCAAATTTTTTTATAAACAAATTAATTATTTAATTAATTAATCCCTTAATTCCTTCATAATTCGTCCTAGTTTACAGATAAAATATTTTTCTTTATACAGTAATCCCATCATCGTATATTTCCCGGAACTTTAATTATTTTATGTCATAAGCAGAGTAGGTCACGTCGACACCGAGCAAGACATCACCATTTAAGGAAATGGGATTTCTATTGAAGGGTGAAATCCTTCAAAGAGAGAGGAAAGAGCTTTTACGGGTTGAAACCAAGAGCCATTTGCTCTTTGCAAGAGAAATCTTAAACTGAACTGAATTCCTTAAACTACTTAAACTTAGAAATAATGTGATTATTTGTTCATCACAGTTATATTTATAAAAATAAATAGTCACTGTTTAGAGTCATTGTTATAAACAAACAATAGTTTTCAACTTGCAAGGGGTTTTTTTTATCATGTAGCTGGAAAATGAATAATTTTTTCAGAATACAACTATTAAGGTTTCAACATGAAACTCTAAGTGTACAGAAAAAGACTAAATTACAAATTACAAATCAATACTCGTATTTGGTCATTATAGTGGATATTGCATTTAAAATGTATTAAATCATGTGCTCTGTAATTTGATTTCAGTTGCGCGATTATTCACGGAAACGTAACACACTGTAGTTTAGTGGCAAACCTATGAATCGGACATTTTCATCGTGTATGTAAACAGATATGAATTTCAATTAACAGTGGGTATTTGGGAGAGGGGGTGGTTTGAGTGTATGAATGGATCAATTGCGTCCCTTCATTAGATATTGCAAACAGCTGATCTAGATTGGCCCAACAATCAATACCATTGAAACTAACAGCTGTGTGGCATCACACTTGATGTATCGCTACATTTTCAGAAACACATTTGGCAAACATTCAAATTGAAATGTGTTATGTAAAATACTATTACTTATGGTCGTTTTTAAGTTAGCCTTTTCAATTCAGTTGTCACATGTGTAAACTACTATTGTACAATTAATATTGTTATATCATTATAGTGTGAACTATTATCAATAATGTATTTTCAAATATTGATTGTTTATTGAAAGAGTTTTTGTTCCCTTAGGCGAAATGTTGGAATAAAAACAAGTGTCAAAATGTGATTGATAACGCTAAAAGCTTGACTATAGGGAGCTGAAATTCGTTTAACTAACTTGCTACAATGTAAAAATGTACATCACCATCACTATATACCGTCACGTTTATGTGTATGTATTTTATGATCATAAGTAATTACTTTTATCTTATGGTTTAAAATTGTAACTTTATATGTACACTTCACTACCCTAATTATTTCGGACTAACCCACGCTATAACTGCGAAACCATTTTGCGATTATACCTTACCTTTTTACGAAGATAAATGATAATTATTAATATACAATAAGAATTTAAACAATTTAACTAAAAGTACCGTTTTAAGTTCAATACTTGTATTTTAATCACACACTTTAGTATATTCAATTTGTTTACTAGTGTCTTATTTATCTAGTCTTATTTAACGTTACGTAATAAGGATTTACTAAGAGTTGCTACTATGTAATCGGAAAGAGGACAAATTTAAATTAATTCAGAATAATAATACAACTACATATTACCTCAAAATAATTTATTTTACGTTTTATTCGAATTTGTTATAAAAATTAAATTGGTTTCATACAAAAAATAAATGAAAAGTAATCATGAGATAAAAGTCCAAATGTAAAAAAAAAACAAAAAAAAAAAAAAAACTTAAGTAAATATCAGTGTCTTAAATTTGAGGACAATTATGTTTTCAAAACAAACTGATAAACAATTAAAATATTTTAAAATAAAAAAGTAAGAATTCTGATTAATTTGAATTAGTAAACTGGCAAACATTTATTTTGTAAACAAAATTAAGTCTATATAAACTATCTCTCTTCATGTTCAAACTTGTAACCGATTTTCCTCGTAGTAACGAGTTTTCCACTTTATTAAAAGTAGCCTACAATCAGCTCATTCGAGCGACAGTCCCGCAACCGGTCGGCCTTGAGTTGCTGATTGGAAACTGACAGAAGCTGTAACCATGGCAACCCTGTCGCCATTGTTATCAACAACAATTACGTGCTAACCTAACTAAAACACTCCCAGCTGACTAATAAATTCAACCTCTGAAATTCTTTTCTTTTGAATGGTATTTGTAATGTGCTATTAAAGATTATTTGTTGACTAACATATGTTGCGAGTCTTGTTTACATTTTTATTTATATCTCGCAAAATAATGTCATGGCGACCAATTAACCCATAAGGCCCATCTTAAAGTTATAACAGTTTAAATTCACGTAGGGAAAAGCCCTGTGATCTGATTTGTACAATTTCAGATCTATACCTTCCCATGGTTGGTTACTATAATGTGCTAATTTCGTGCAGATTGCTTCAGCCTTTCAGGAGGAGTATTTGTAAAACAAAAGCAGGAGTATAGTATAAGAGCTCCGCTCAGCTCAACTATTAAACTATTGCTATATCTAAATTTAAGGTTAAATTATGAATTAAATTTTGAATTCGCTTAGACGAAATAAAATAAATTATAGAATATTAAAAGTGTCCATCTGGGAAATAATTAAAGTAAGCCAATTGATAAGTGGTTGGTTAAACTAAAATCAAACTTATTGTAGTTACGTAAGAAGTTGTATTATTGTTATGTAACCGTGATCATTGACATTGACTGAGGAAGTCTTAACAGGAAAACTGTTTTAAATCCTATTGTATAGAATGTATTAAAATGAAATATTTTATTCAAAAGAACAAACCGGGAATTAATAAACTCTATGGATCGATAAAACTCCACTATTGTTTTAAAGATTATAATGATGTTTAAATTTTAAAAATATCATCTTATGAGTGGATTCTGAGGCTCAAGTATCAAACTATGGGTTCTGTATACAAAAACTTAGTAACCTAACAAAACTTTTATTTAACAACCGGCATATACTTAAATAATATACACAAATAAACTATTAATTAACAAATTGTGACTATATCAAGAAAACAAATATTAAAAAATTTAAAATATAATTATATAAAATGAAAATAAGTGAAACTCACTGTTTTTGTTGTCGGACGATCCGTTCTTGACCTGGATGGTTTGTACAGTGGTGATCTCAGGCTTCATGGTGTTGGGTGTTTGTGTTGGTGTGTGTCCGTGTACGACTACTGAGAGAGTGGGAAGAGACAAGGCAACTTCCAACTTTATATCCTCCCCCCTCCCCCCTCCCTACCACTACATACTATACAGTATACAAATTGCAACTTACTGCCCAGTTGTTGCATGGGGGTTGCACGAAATTTGATAAACTCGGAACATCAGGGTACAAAGGTCCATACAGTTCACGGGGAACGTTAAATAACAATTTTCTTCAATTGCGGTTACGTAAGACTCTGGGGATGTTAGACGCCGGTGACCGGTTCGCAGGTTGAGCGTCTACAGAAACCGGCTTTTGTGGGCGGTTGAAAATTGGCAAATTTGATGAAAATTGCTTCAAGGGTGGTGAGTATTCGAGGGGATTTTTTGTTTTACGAACTTTGGGAAACCTAATTGTCTTGCAGATTTACTTTAACTATTGAGTAGCAAGTGTGTTTATTTGTAACTCTTGCCACGGTGCTTGAAAGGCTCTGTCGCATCCTGGCACATTCTGTAAAACTATTGTTGCAAAGGTGAGATATAGAGCATCATTGTTTGGATACCACTTGCAAGGCAGCAAAGTGAACTTACTATTGAGTAAAATTACAATATTTTGCCAAAAATGTATAAAAACATATATTATAGTATATACTATAATATATTATATTACAGTATATTAAATATGTATGTATCGTGCTTAACAGCTATTACAGTAAGTAATGGTTTTTTATCAAAACCCTCCTGGTCAGGGCTTAGGTTTTCTTCTTAGGTTCTTCTTTGCTTGGTTTTCTCTTCTAAGGGTTTTGATTGATTATTATACCTGAAATTAAAAAGCTTGAAACATTTTAATAATGCAGGAAATGTACTGTTACATGTTTTAAATTCCATGGGCTTCAGCAGAAGATGACTAGTACAATGCTAGTATATAACGTTCATGTGCAGCCTGAAGATGGCTCCAATTAGGAACCGAAACTAGTTGCTGATCACAATCTAAGGAACCACCACAAGCAGGTATTTACACCATTTAAAAATAATATAAATTAATAAATGGCACAAACTACCTCCATGTTTGTTTATACCGTAGCTTTTTTTATTTCCTAAGAAATCGTTAACAGAGAGCTGAAACCCCTAAAATATTTGGATACCGGTAAAGATTCGCCAATAATTACAAAATATTTAGAAACACCTATTGTCAATGTTTCGTAACAATAACTGCTATGTCTTCTTACAACATTAACAGTACTCACTACATAACCAGTATTTTGTTTATACAATGTAAATGTGTATTAGATAACAATAAAAATTCACCTCATTAGACAGAGCTGTTCGGAATCGAATTTGTATCCTTCTGGATAACTGCTGCCTTCTAGTAGACCGTTGCCACATTTGTATGTGAAAACAATAACCATGGCTCAAGGTAAATAAGTGCAATGACAGTATGTACATTATGTATAGTATCGCAAATGTGTTCATGGAAACGAAATAAAGGTACTTGTCAATGGTAAAACACTGAATGCTATACATACCTGTCATGATAAGTTTATGGATTTCCTTTTCCCAAATAAAATTAGTTGTTAGTAGAGAGTACAATTATATAGAAAAGTAATTCAGAAACTTGTCATATGCCTAAGAGATACACCACTTCTACCATTGAAGGTACGAGCTTTGTGGAAGACAGCTAATTTATAAATTGAATCTAATATATTGTGGTAATTGTTAAAAGCAAGAATATATTTGATCGCGAATTGGAATATAATTATGTACGAACTTCCTATGTCATAAATAAAAGAGGACGTCTACAACAAATTAGAACCATCACAAAGCGATGAAAATAAGTTTGAAACTTTCCTTATGATTATTGTAATAAGATGCGGGATCATTCAGGAAATTTTAAAGGGGAAATGTTGAGGTAGTTTCCAATTAATTGGTGATAAATAACTTAATATCGATGGTAATAATTTAATCTGATTAAATGATAATAATTTAATTTCAATTTAAATAATAATTTAAACAGTAGTATGGTATAAATTAAATAATACAGGAGATATAGCATATGTTTTGTTAAATTCTCATTTTCTAAAACGTAATTTGCTTATTTAGTTAAAGATCTATAAAAATGAAAATTAAAAAAAATAATTAATCTAATTAATTAAATTAATTAAAAAATTAAAAATTAATTAAACTGTCACAATAGTTTCTTATAGCCTATTCGCATCATGAACATATTCTATATATAGACATCTCTGTTATACAACTCTGCAACAACATGTTTTTCCTCAAAATCTCTCTGATAATAGAGACCCTCCAGTAATAATAGAATTTAAAAATCTTAAGACAATTTATTCGGCTATAACACATTTTATAAATAGACTTTCTATTTAATACCTTGTACAACTCGTTTGTAGTTTTTTTTTGTATTAACGATAATATGTACATAACACTACTTACAAAATCAGAAAAGTATATAATATTCAATTTTAAAACATTATGGTCAAATACAAAAAAGTAGGTACAAATGAGAGTAGTTAAAAATATACTAGAATTATCTTATCTAAAAAATCTAATGGTGTCAGTATGTGTGTGTTACTCAATCGCGTAAAAACTACTGAACCGATTGGTCTTATTTTACAAACATATAGCTACATACAAACATATAGTCAAGGATCCTTTTAAGGACTATTCACGCTTCAATACTGGCCGAGGGCTTTGCCCCTTTGGCTTTCAACGTTCTGAGGGGAGAGTTTAAAAGTAAATATTGATTGGCCTCTATGGCTGCAATGAGAAAACTCACAATGTTTACATTTCCTATGACATCTCAATATCATCGATCTATATTAACTGTCAAATGCACTTTAAATCATAATTCCACACAGCTAGTTTAACAAAATTAAATATGCCTATAATATTCTGTAAAACAATGTGGCAGGGTTATTTATTCTTAGAACTTTTCAATTAATTGATTATTAATTAAATTATACGAAATAAGCAAGTAGATTTTATAACTCATGTCGTATCAAGTAAATCCTTACCCTAAGTAGGTATTTAAATGTAAGCTAATGCTAATGTGAATCATTTTATTGAAAGATTTTGTGGAAAAAGTAGTAAAATCCGTAGGTTTACATTACTTGAATATTATTTTGATATATTTTGTTTACAATGTCAATACCCTACATGCTTAGCAAGTGTTTGGATTGTATCATACAATTCAAAAAGTAAAAGAGTTTTATTTTACAAAGGGATTGTTGTATATTTTTGTTAATTAAAGAGAAGTAATGTTCACCATTTGCTTTTTCATATATTTATTGATTTAAGATATTACAAGAATGTCCTCGCCAAGTTTACAAAAACTTGTCGGCGAGGTCCAATGGATTCAAAAAATGACAAACAAAGTTTACAGATTTTTTTCTTTAGTTTTGTTTTCTGAGTGCAAAAATTATGAAAGTAGTTCTAAGCTCTAAGGCGGTTTGTGGCAGGCACTTATTTATAACAAGAGTATTTTGGCAGCTAGACTTAATTCTAAAAGCATTAAAAAGAAGTGTATATATTTTGAAATCATAATTTTAGATTACTACCCTTAATTATGATGCTTTCTAATCCAGATATAGCTTCGTTAACTTTAGATACTTCATGTAGATTTCACATTGCAAGGGTAGTTCAGATTGTAATTAGCACAGATCAAACATGCATCAACCTCGTGTGAAGGAAGGGTACTCTGCTAGTAGCCAATAAGAAAGATTAAAGCCAATTGGAAAATTAATGAAATAGATTTTTTTGAAAATAATTTAAACATTTAATAAGAGAACCTACTAACCTTATTTTTTAATATTGATAATTTCGTATGTAATAATCTACACTTTCCAAATTTTAGTTGCCAACTCGGCCCCTCACCCACACAACGATCTCGGTCGCTCGACCAATTTCCAAAAGTGAACCATTGGTATGATGGTATGAGCGCTTGCCCACCAATGGTATGAACACCTCTTGCCGCACACACCGATAGTCGAATGACAACGACAAACTGTCGGCGTGCAGTCTGCAGTCGTCCACTGCCACTGTGATCCACGACTGTCGCCCGATTCATCGGAACACAGTGGTGTACGTAACCAAACGGAGGTTGGTCCACATACCGATATAGTTGGCTGTAGTTCTTTCTCACCAGTGACACCAGACACCAGTAGTCCTCGCTGCGTTTCCTTGCTATGCACATAGCATTTATTGTGTCTATCGATTCAAATGAAAAGTGGAAACGGCATGGGCATAAAGTGAATTAGAATTTGACATTAAAACTTACTATCATCACGCCGGATCCCTTAAAACATTGTAGTATTCTCTTGTGTGTTCTCTGCGTATTTTGATGAATTAATTAGTACACAACAATGCTCAAACCACGTTTACGAGCACCGTTCATATCCGAGCACATTGCTAATTTAGGTGAGTTTTTTGTAATTCGTGTTTAGCGAAATATTAGTAAATCCAACACTTCCGCTGGTTTTGGGATCCATTGTTATACTATTTTAGAAATGTAAGCCCTGTTGAGATAGCTGCGCAACGAATACACTCGTCCACGGCTACTAAGCCCGTGATCGTGCGGTGGCTCGTATTACCGATAGAAGTGTCGTGTGGGCGAGGACCACACCACCGGTTCAATGTCGGGCGACCGAAATCGTTGTGTGGTCGAGGGGCCTCGATTGTTGGAATAGGCGCTGCTAGAAATATTTGCTAAATAACAGCTGAAATTTTGTTTTCACATTGTCAGTATTTTCATTTCAAACTGTGCAATGACCAAAAATATTTTATTTAAAATCATAATTACTGCTAATATATCGCTGTTAAACATTATGTTAACTATTTTTAATTTAGAAATAACCAGTTCTTTCAAATTAAAATCTGAAAAGTTGCGAGAAAAATAATTTTCATCACTCCGTAACGAAAGTAACTATTTTCGATAACAGCTGACATCAATGAAAGTAGTCGTTTCCCAAGCTCTAATTTAGGGCGAGGGAAAATCGATCAGCTGATTTTCCCTCGCTCTAAATTTACTTCCCCTCGCTCTCAATTAGTTCTCCATTTATTCACTACGCGCGCTAGTGTTTTGTTACGGTTTAATTTAATGATTTGAATCAGCTATGTGTATGGTTGAAAGTTGTTTTATTCTTTTATTTGATGTTTAAACAAAATTTATTGAAAAATATACGTAGGCTACCTTTAGAATATTATCTCCTATTTTTTGTTTGAAAAATTAATCAAAAATATACCTAGGTTTCCTTTTTAAAGATTTATTTTATTTTGATGTTCAATCTAATTAATTGAGAAATAAAACAGTTGCAATACTACTGAGGTCTGTTATTCTGTGTTTGTGTATTTTTGCGTCGTGATGAAAAGTATCGTTCATAACTCGTACCGAAAGTTATTATCCGGCACTTGCTCCATTAATTCCCGTCCTCGGCTTCGCCTCGTACGTGAAGATAACTCTCACGTACTCGGCTTCGCCTCGCACGTGAAATTGGGATTCCCTGTGTTCGGCTTCGCCTCACACAAAAACTTGAGCGCGCGCCGGAAAATGCCACTTTCGGTCCTAGTAATGAAATATACTAATTTTGCCACCTCAACTTCTTAAGTACCTGCCAAAGTGACCCTTAACTGCGCAAGTTGTTAATACAAAAATATTCACGCTACCTTGAAGTCAATAAGTGCTAGCCTAGTTTATGAATGAGCGTCATCATATTGGAAGTACTTGTATACGATTACAAAATTGTTAAATTAATAGCTAAACAAATTGCAGACTTCACTTTGTAAAAAAAAATAATTCTAAAATCGATTGCAATTTAAGTATGCCAATAATGTAATTTTTGTGTTCATTGGCTTCCATTGTTGCATTGGCTAGTGAAATGGGTAACACTTATTATATTCGTCATCATGTAACACCTATAATGCGGTTTGAGCATTGAAACTTCCCATAACGAAGAACTAATGATAGTTTTTTACAAAAATTGGAATTAATAAATCACTAAATTTTGTAAACAATTATATAACAACTGTTACTCTCTTTTAAAAACCAAATGACGTAGCAACAAGGACAGAAAAACAAAAACCAATCGATTCACCCAAAGTGATAAACTTTTGATGAACTCAACGGTGGAAAATTTTGTTTAACGATAAAAACGATAAATTTTGTTGATCGATAGTGAGGAAATATTATTTTTAAGTACTTTAACCATTTCCTGTCAATAAAGTATGTCTTGGTGTGCTTCACGTTTCTACTTCAAGCCATAGAAATGCGAAATTAGATAGTTAAAAAGTAATCTAGTAGTTCTATATTAAATAGTAAATCAGAAATAACTAATATTCCTAAATTTTACGGATTGTTTGTTGCAAGGCAGTATCAATAGTGTTCTAAACATGCATATAGAATTTAATAACCAACACCTTACCATTTAATCTACATTTCTACTAAGCAATCCGAGTTCGTGAACTATAGCTTGAAAACCCCTGGGAAAATCGGTTGTAATTGATTTAAAATATGTTAAAATCAATCGTAAAAAATAAAGCATGTTAATGTAAAATTAAAAAAATTAGAATTTAAATACAAAGTGTAGGTACATTTTTTTAAATACTGGTGTAGCAGATATTGCATTTTCAAAATCTACGTGGCTAAGGGCGTTGAGGTGTAATATTGTGATGGGTGCAGACTTATATTACTAATAGGTTTAAATTGTAAAGTATGATTTTTAAAAGAAATCGTCTTACCTAATAATTAACTTGAAAACCCCTGAAAAAGCCAAAAAAGAATGTTAAAAATTAGTCTCAATGTTATAAGTACGGAAGTATCAATCAGAATATTTTGTTTAACAAATCCAATACTTCAAAGAGGGCATTTTATCACTTGATACAGTAATATTCAAGTCCAGTACCTGATAAACTTGTGACCGTTTTACTTATGGTGAGATTACATTTACGAAACACCATTGATTGTTTTCTTGTTTGTTACTTCCTGACAAAGATACAAAGTAGACCATTTGATAGGTGGGTTATCACCTTTGTTGTTCTTTAGTTGCAATGTTTGCGCAAACCCCGCAGAATCATGCGAGGTTAATGTGTTAACAGTGTAATAGTGCGTTGGTTAATTCCAATGATCATTTAATTTTTTTAAATATACTCAGTTGTTGTGGCTCATTTGGTATACACAATCTATTTTAGGCCCTAAAAATGTGGTTATAAAGGTATAATCAATTTAGGCTTCGATAGTAGTTGAAAAATCATAATTCTCAGCTGCTAATTGAAGTGAACCCTACTGCTTGGCTTTATTTTGCCTCCCTGGCTAAACTAAAAATTTAGATGTTAAGCTTTTTTTATAGTTTTTAGAACTTTGCGTTGTTTGATAGTACAGTATATTAAATGCTAAATCAAAGTGTTCTTCGCAGTTTTCATAAAATTAACAATTTCTTAGTAATGTAAATTATAAAAATGAAAACGACGGCCATTTTAAAGAAACACACATTTTTACGATATTTTTTCTTACATAAGTCTAGTTGGTCATTATTTAAAATTGTATAACTAATTGTATAGGTAGATATTAAAGATATATCTATACTGTATAGATATATCTTTAATATTGTTTTAGGCATTAATTTAAAACACAAAAATCACGAGGCATTTTTAGGAAAACATTATTTTTGAGTTTTTTCTATTTCCAAATATTTGGTCCTTATCTTTGTATTAAAAAAATATTTCAAAGCGAAAATCATATCAATATCTCTTTTGGTAGCTCAAAAGTCTTATGAAATCAGACACGATTCTAGTTCAATACCCGCGAGTCTTGTTCTGGAACTAACAGACCTTACAAGAAATACTAAGAAGGTCTATCAGTTTAGTTGTCGCTCAACAGATAACATTGTCAAAGGTTCAGAGAAATTATCTTCCTAAATTACATCAAACGATTAATTGACTGACCTCTGCAGATCATCGATAAGTCTATTGCTGCATTGCCAGTGTCGCGAGTGACTTTGATGTATGGGAGAATATTGAATGCATCAGACATTTATTTGTGAACTATTCAATTGCAATACTGTATCTTTTTCACGATCCGAAATCATGATTGTATTACAATTTTATCTAAATTATTTACGTCGTAGAAGAAATGTTGAAGGCAATTTTCGTCATAGCGAAATTTAGTGACAAGAGTGTATCCTTTGAAACAGAGTCTCCAAATCAATAAATAAATGTGGAGATTTATATGAATTTGATATTTATTATATAGAGAAGAATGATACTCAACGCTAAATTAATCAAGGTCAGTATCGTCTTCCATAACCCTAAAAGATGCTATTAGCGTCTCAGTTTGAAAGTTGTCACTGGCAGGCATACACAAGCTAACATTCAACTGTAGATATGCTAAGGTTTTGACTAAAATAACCTGCTATGCCATAAATGCATGTCGAACACAGATGATTGAAGCATTGAAGCATTATTATCACCTCTAAAATGTTAACCTTTTGCAGGATGACTTTGCACTTTTAAGTGTAGTTAATCATTTTCAATATTTAACGAAATTAAAATAATTAGGTTCAGTCGAATTAGGTAGGATGGTATTATTAAAATATCAACCTAGGGCAAGGAAAATACAAAATATTTTTTTGATTCGACTAGGTACTACATGAACAACTTACAACCGCTAATCACGATACCTCTGTTTCCGTTAGGAGGGAAATTGTAAAAAGTGTTAGACCAAATCCTAGATGCAAGGAGTATTTTCTCTCCCATTCTTGTGTATTTACTGAAATCCTTAGTTATGTTACAATAACCTATAGTGTGAAATGATTAGGGAGGAGAGAATAAGAGATTATTTGAGAATAGATTTTAGCATCAGGCTTGGTAGGTAGTACCAAATGATATTTAGGTTTAGGAAGAGATTTTACCTGTTAAATTTTCTTCTTTGTATAAATCTTGAGGTATCTTGATGTTTGAAATTTAGAATTATTAAGAATATAGTGAAAAGAGAGGACTAACTTTGTTAAATACTTTGAGGAAGAAAAAACACTAAAAATAATTAAGAGCAAAAATAATTTTTCACCACACTATCATGTTTTTGGCTGTATTACATACGTTAATTGGTGGCCGAAAGTTACGTTTTGCTGGCGATGCCAGCTGTCCATAATTTGGGGACCGAGCAGGTTTTTACAGGCCGGGGCCGCAAAATCAGCTGTCCGCTTACTTACTTAAAACATGAATGCATTTTAAATACATAATCAAAATCCATAGCATTTCAATAGAATTGTGTTATTGTCACCGTTGCCTAGCAACTATATATTTTTATTTTTGCTGATTCCTCAAATTATTTCTTCACATAACCTTAAAGTTGTAGTTGTGTTGACTATCAGTGTGCATTATTATTGTGGTGAATAGTGGTAATAGGGTATAGTGTGGTGAAAAATAGCGTTCGTACCACGGACCGAAATGGTTTTGCGGCTCTCGATCGATTTAAGTTCTCGACTTCGTCTCGAACTTAAAAACTATCTCGAGCCGGCAAAACCTCATTTTCGGCCCTAGGTACGAAATATACTATACCACAACAGTTTATATAATATCTTCAACATGAACACAGATTATTAAAAACAAAACTAACAACATCCAAAAGACACATGATAATATTTAAAACATGTGTTAGAGACAATAATGTAACCAGACAATAATATTTGAATGTTAAAACATTGGAGACAGACTGATGGAAAAATTTATTTTAAATCAATAGAATACTTAAACATGGTGTGTTTTTCTTAATTTATAGTATCACGTAAACTAGATAATAAGCTTAAAGTTTAAGTAAATCTATTTGATAGTAAACAAAAATATTCTTATTAGTTTACTTGGTTGAAATATCGGGAGTCCGAAAAAATCGGGATATTTTTTGTAGTAACTTGATGCGACGAATGTATAGGCCGAGTAAATATTCGCGTTCTTATGGGTCCTGGTTTTATTAATTCAATTTTTATTACTGTACCAAATTTCTTTAAATATGGGCTTGTAAAGGGAGCTTATAAAAGAGCTTATAAGGGAGCTTGTAAAAGGGGCTTGTAAGTGGAATTATAGTTTTAACCGTGTTCCCAAAACATTATAGGGGTTATATATATTTTCCCCAATTCATTCTTAAATGGATTGGGAAAGAAGTTGAGTCCCCATGCATTTATTTCTAAACAGAATTTTTCTTACATTCCAGGAATGTTTTGCAATGGATGATTGCTAAATGTTTATGAATATTAAACTAAGTCTGAGTGCAAAAGGAACTAACCATTACTGATATAATGTCACTTACCAATAGAAAAATACAGATTAACACATATATGGAAACTTGGAAAGAGCCGGAAAGAGAAAAGGAGTTTTTATCAGAGCAGAATTGTCTGTGGATGATAAAAACAGGTTGTCTAGCTGCAGCATATCAGTGGTAGCGTGCACTGAGCGGAGCAACACTAATGTTTAGGACAAGGTGATCAAAGAAAACAATTTATAACGTGTAACGTATCATAAAAAGCCTGACTGCTACGTACTTTGTTGTGTAAAACCTAAAAGACGTATGTCCACTCTCATTAGAGTTACTATAACTTATAATTATTTAATTAACAACATTTCATTTAATCTGGATGTTTCAAGCCATATTTTAAGTTTCAACTGTATATTTTCAAGTTTAAAAAGCTATTAATATTTATAAGGTTAAAAGAATACTATTTAATTCAAACTGAATTATATAGAAGCTTAGATCAATTAAAGTACGAAATAGTGTGTTGCATTAGAATGTAGATTGTTACTATAACAAGAATCTTTGTTTTAAAAATGTTTTAGAACTTATCTTTCATCATACTGTCCGGAAAGCAGTAGTTTTTTATTAGGTAAGTGTCTTTTTGGTACATAATTGTATTTCCAAGCTCGTGTCTCGCTTGTAAAACACGATTGCGTACCAAAAAGAGCCACTTTCGCTCCTAGTGACGAAAACTACTATTTATTTAGCCTGCCACCCCACATATATGTTTTATCCATCATAGGTAAGATAATATTCCTGATCAGGGGCTGACAGAAAACAAGTTAACCAACCTCAATTCAGTACAATTTGGTTCTTCCGACATTTGCCTGTTAAAACCATACTGTGATAGACTTTAGTGAAAAAGCAGTGTTTCATAAATAGTCAATAATTAAGTACAGAGAAGTTTTAATAAATGATTTTATTGTTTGTGACTGGTAAACCTGACACCAGCACTGCGATTGTTTACACCTCCACCTTGAGACACACGTTCATCAATGATTGTCCTTGCCTCTTTATGCTGTTACAATACCTGAACTTACTTTCCCCGACCTTCGACCAATCGATTATAGTGAGCGATTTAGCGGGCGATCAAATAGGTCAATCAATGCGATTAACTACGTAGTATCATTGACTTTGTATATTGAGGCAGGCATCCGATTTTTATGGGGCGACTGAAGCCGAAGCCGTTAGTTGTTTCCCTAAGACTCGGTTAAATCCCGTAGAAAGTGTCACTTACTAAAATTCTGTTTTTATCGTAGTTTTTCTTACTATGTTAGTTGGTGGGGACTTGAATGCTGTGTTTAATAATAAATTACTCTTTTGAAAGTGAAGTGGTTGACTAGGAGATTAAGGTTTATGTTTATTTGTTTATATAACACAGATTTCCTGGAGTGGATAGTAAGATTGTTCTAAATTTGAAGACTGAACGTAGCCTACTACACTCTTTTGACAGAGATAGGGCATTGACTTAAAAGTCAATGGATAGGGTAACGAATATTTTGTCTTTCGATATCTTCCCAGTGGCAAATACTTACTAGATTTTGAATTCAATAACAGTACAGTTGTCCCTAGATAAATCGACAGGTTCAGGATTAACAAGGGACAACTTTAGATTGTTTTATGTATGATTATTTACTACTAGCAGAGTACCCGTCCTTCGTACGGGGTTGGAATATAAGTATAAAATGCTTATTGTAGTTATACTCAAGCTTTGCGTTTGCAATAAGGGAGGACACAGTTTGATAAAATTTGCTTCTTTAAATTTACAGTATTCTATAGTATTACACATCTACCATAGCCATAATGTTCTAACACTTCACCTAAACAACAGAGAAAAATCAATTATCAACAATTCGCAAAATATCACAAATTATTCATGAAATGAAAAACATAAACATAACTGTAAACAATCCTACTTTGACAGTTCTCATTGCGAATCACAGTTTGTTGTTGCTGCTTAGTTCAAATTATTAAAAATATAGTGCTGCACCCTGTTGGTAAATCTTATAACTTTTTAATGCTTTTCCATATCATAGAACCAACTTTTTTAGTTGAAACAGCTGACTAAATTCTTTAATTCCCTTTAAATATGAATACTCATAAGGTTAACATGGGGAATTACAGAGCCACTGGGGCGGAGCACGAAAGGATTTTTGAGATAAGAATATGCCTATATGTTAATCGGGAATATGAGCTATCATCATGCCAAATTTCAGCCCAATCCGTCCAGTAGTTAAAGCGTGATTGACCTTCAAACAAACAAACAAACAAATAAACAAACAAACACACAAACTTTCACATTTATAATATTAGTAAGATTTGTTTATCATATCTTTACAACCGTATGTGTACTGTATGACAAAACTAAAAGAGCCAATTAATTTAAAACTATTCACTAATAAATAGAATAACTTTGAGATGCATTACATTATATAAAATCAAGTACAACCTTTTGATAAAATCCTTGTTTCAGAAACGTCCCCATATCAGGATAATAAACAGCAAAAACTTGTCTATCGCGGATCTTCTGTTCTCAACAATGCCACTGAGAAGCATCTGTTTTGTTGTGTTTACCTCTGCTAGGACAAGGAACTTGGCAACAGCTGATCCAAGGACATCAGCTGATGTTATGACCTTGGCCATGAATGTTAATGTAGATGGTCAGTATCTAACACACATTCCTCGAGTCTCTGATTATATCAGTGAGGAAACACCTGCAGTCACTAGGCGATCTAGAGCGGATGATTTATATAACTTAAATCTGTTTAGTAAAAAGTGATATGTAACTAAAGTAATCTAACTAACTAACTACTAAACCAAAATAAGTGAATGTACTAAATGGTAAGCATAAATTGTGCATTTCTTAACTATAGTTTTTTTCGCAGTCAGTATTTTATATTTTACATTTTGGTAATGCAAAAGGTAAAAAATCCCTGGTCAATGCTGAATAAGTTAGCACTTAGATCTAGAGTTTGATCCACCCATGATCATACCAGCAACTTTCAGATTTGTAGGCGAGCACTATCGCATTTATTTTAGTAATAACATTTCTCTACGGAATGAGAAAAACAGTTTATGTAACATAGAGTTGGAGTTTACTGATGATCGAGTTATATAAGTGTCAAAACAATCGCCCGCACAAAAACTCCTACTTGTGACGAAAGACTATTTATCATTATACAAATTTTAATATTTTACTCGCAATTATATGATATGACCCTTACACATGAATTCCAGAGTTGAACAATTCACCTTAGTTTATATTTTGTAGGATTAATTATTAATTTATTAATGGCCTTTCTCGTAACCATTTATTTCCGAAATGGAGAACCATGCAGTATGATCCTTATATTGGGGATTCCTTCAAGAAAGTTACAAATGACAAACTAGTGTGGATACAACCCGATTGCCTTGGAGACCGTGCAATGTAGTTCTAAATATTAACATACGAATCCGTTTCCTGGCTACATATACACTTTTCCCTGGCTAGTATAAATGATGATTTCTTCTGAGTTATTTGAGTGTGCGTATATTATCCCACCGAGTTTATCGGGGTGGATATTAAGGAACTTTGTGTGGATTTTACTAATATTCTTATTTGCAAAGCTGCTTTGGTGTAATGTATTACGATTCGCATTGAAGCGAGCATATTATATGAACAAAATACATAGCAACTAATCAAAATTCTGTGCATAATTGCCATTTAATAAGTAATAGTTTAAAATAGTGTTAGTTTGCAGTGGTAATAGCTTTTGAAGGTTCTGTAAATAGATTATAATTTACATTGATTATTTTCCATCACTTTGAGATGAACCAATTAAACTGTAATGTTATATAAGGGCTTATGATTTTTATATTCGTGAGGGTTGACTCTTTTTTAGTTGTATGAAACCCATTTTTGTTTACACCATTATGTGTAAACAGACAGGAGACTTAACAATAATGTTCTGCAAGTGGCTAATTTCCTTTGCTAATGCACATTTTGTTAAATGTAATAGGTTTAAGTACGTTTAGTTTATCTGAGACTCTTTCAGTCATCAGTGGTCCTAGATGAGGTTGGCTAATTTTTTAACAAGTCTTCCATATTGAAAATAAAAAATTCAAAACTTTATTGGGCATTAATAATAGGTTACACATTTGCAATTTATTACAAACATGTTCCAATGAGAGTCAAAATAAAAGGGATACTATGTTTCCATTTTACACTTGACAAGTAGATAACTAAAGAATTTTGTTTACTGAAATGTTGTTTCTAAAATGCTGTTAACTCAGATTCTGAAACACAACTTGACGAGTTTGTAAATTCAACCTAACAATGGAAAGAGTTTGTCAACGCCCAACATTCAAAAATCCTTTGATATTACGTAACGTGACTTTGCATCTGGAGCTCATTGTCGTTATACAACTGTTTCGCTCAGATGTTCGTTGAACGCGGCCGGCTTATGATTTTGGTGGCACGAGTTACGTAATTATACTTACCAATTACGTAAACATTATTGACGAAGTATTGACAGTTAATTTCCAAGCAAAATATGCATTTAAGGGGTTTATCTACTAAAACAAGGCAACACACGAGAAAAAACTGTACTCAACATGTAACTTCTTTCTCATTTACATACTTGCACTTTTTTTTGTTTGACATAGCATGCAGTGAAACTGCATAGAAATGTGGGCAAAAGACACAGTTGGAATATTACTCAAGTTCTAGTTTATCTATAAGTATTGTAATTTATTATAATCTACACCTGGGAAGCGGAAGTACCAACTTGTATCTGAACGTTTGAATGCTTTACTCCACAATGTTTTAAATACTGGAACTCATTAACAAAGCGTAGTTTACATAATACAGTCGTTAGTTCCTGTTTGGATGTTACATTGTTGTTTGTTTATATTTTAAGAGGAAATGATAGACGCATTGAAGATTTGTTGACTCTAACACGCCCTTAAATATGACTCCTTGGGCTACAAATGTATTCACCATCTACCACTATGTATTCTCGTCTGTTGGAGTAGGATGTCAAAATAAACAACAAACTGAAACTAATCACATATGATACAACTTTGTCGGTTCCCATCTTGAGCAGTTTTCCATTGTTCAATAGGTTTTACGTTTTGTGTACATGATTATGATACTGTGAGGTTATGCTACGTATCCAGTAACAGAAAGATCATTGACCAATAAATCGGCCATTATCTTTGCATCTAGTGAACAAGGATGGTCGAGCAAGTTTTCTGGCGAGGAAGACTTGTTTATATAACATCCAGGTCAAACTCGAGACATTCCGTTGCGTTACGTAACCGCAATTGTGTGGTCAGTCAATCAGCTTATTGATTACTAACTTATTAATTAATCAGCTAATTCCTTAACTTATGTGTTTAGGTGCTCATAGAGTATGTGAAAAAAGATAATTTTTTAGCCTCTTAGGGGTTTTATTTTTTGTGCTTCTTACTTGCTAAAAAAAATTATCATCGATTTGTATATCTGTAGAGGCACGGAAAGTAATACTAGTAAATATTTAAAAACCTTGGTTTAAATCTCATAGCTTGGATCTTTAAAATAAATTCATAGACGTCGACTTTTGTCATGAATAAAACATACACTCCCGTAGTCCCGTAGCTTTTGCATACCAAGGTAGACATCCTATCAACACGGACCAGCTGAAGCAAGTTTGTTTATTAAAATAGAATATAGTTCGATGAGTTTCTCACAGAGTGTTCTGATGTTGAAATTATATTTTATTCCTCAACTACTGATACCCTAGTAATAATAATTTATAAATAAAAACATTTTTTATAATGCAACTTTTTTAAACGCACTAAAAAGTAGAAAATATTTTATAAATATGTGGAAAGTATAAATACTTGTAAAATTTAAAACGAAAAACGTGGGGTGCATTCAATGGATAATTTACTATTACCTTCACCTATTGAACTAATGTTATCAATTGCATGCACCCCACGTTTTTCGTTTTAAATGTTACAAGTATTTATACTCTCCACATATTTATAAATTATTTTGTACTTTGTAGTGCGTTTAAAAACCTTTCGTTTTTAAAGGTTTTTTATTTATAAATTATTTTATACTTTTTAGTTTTTAATGTGTGTGGATGTTAAATCTCTTTTAAGCATCTATACCAAATTAAGACAGACGCATGTGGGAAATCTAAGGGTTCATTTGAGTTCCTTTTCATATAATTATGTATTAGATTGAATGTATGGCCTATCTACTAACTATAAATATATCAATCTATTTAATTTATTGATTACTTTATAGAATACTAAATAAATAACAATTGACATTATTAACAAACACCTTTATATCTGCAATCAGATTGTTTATCTTTATTTTGAAATGTGTGTTTGTATAAAGAATCTCTTGGGAGCATAACCTGTACCTCTTAACCTCTGCTCTTCGAACTGTCAAATTTTAGTATTTACAGCTGACTTAATTAATTGATATATTTACATTCTTTCAAAATGTAAACATGGAAAATTTGGAAGCCCATGGGGCGTAGCGTAGCCTAAGGAAAATATGAAAATTAAATGATATAATATTGCATTGTCATCCATATTTCAAATTTCAAGTCTCTAGCTCATCGGTAAGTATCAAAATTTGCAAGAAAGTGAGTTAATAAAAACAAGCCCATGGAAAATAAAAAAATTAAATGATATAATATTGCATTGTCTTCCATTTGTGAGCTGTTTCAAGTTTCAAGTCTCTAGCTCATCGGGAAGTTAGGATAAAATTGATTGCAAAATTTGTACCGGACAAGAAAGCGAGCTAATAAATCGTTTAAAAATATGGATGCATTTATAATATTAAATAATTTGCCCTTTTATTTAAGGTGCTATTGAAATGTTGGCTAGTTCGACAGAAATTAGCAATTTACTTCAGCGCAACTTAACAATGTCCATTTTGATTAAAACATTAACATGGATAGACTGCCAACATGAAGTGCATTTATACAATTATTATTGATAAACAAAATGCAATTTCATGGAAGCGAAATGCAATACTTTGTGAAGACCTCTTCAAACGTGAATCAAATATCTTTTGAGTTATTCTGGTTAGGGAAAACACTTTCCAAAATCAACGGTTAGATATAAACCAATTAATGACGTTTGTTTCCTAGACGATACTCAAGTACGACATTTAACATCAAGTATGATTTGATTAAGATTATGGTCACTTGGCATTTCAAATACTGCGTTATCACTTATCAACTGTGATACTGTGTTGTTTAGGCTATGTTGAGTGAATTTATTTGTAGGCCTAAACAAAATATTAAACAATATAAAGGTATTTTTAAAAGAAAATTATCGTACTTTTAAAAGTGATGATACATAAACCAAAGAAAAAGGCTGAATAGCTGGTAGATAGATAAATACAACTATGTATATTTTGATGACTGGAGGATAAGTTTTGAATGAGATGATAGCTTTGTTACTGCCTAAGCTCAACTGGTACTTTGGTCATTACTGTACAATTTATTAAAATAAAATGAACTGCTGGGTTGACTTTCGAACCATAAAAATGCTACTGACTCTCACAGGATCAACCCGACGACCGGTAACCAGACGAGCACTCTAACTACAGGTCTAAGGAGGCATTATCCTGAAACTATTATAATTATGTAGCACACTAGGACCAAGGACGAGGTTAGTGAGCCGAGTGACGCTCCGAGTTGTGATCTTACATCATCCGAACAGCTGAGACTAATGACAACAAACTAGAGCAAAAATTAAAACTTAGAGTCTTATAGTCGGGGGGCAAACTGTATTCCGTGGGATTTTTTGTGAAGGGAATGTGTGACTATGTGAAATCTCTTTATTATATGTCACATAATGGTGTAGTACCGGGTGTTTACCCTCAAATTGCTGGGTTTGGTTTTTATGACGTTTTAAATCCAAGATGGCCACCATGTGTGACTTCTATTCATTAAATTAATAATAACTCTTTCCAGAGTAAAATAATCGAATTTAAATTTATACCATTGAACTCAGCTCAAAAAATCAAACAATTTGGTGTTTTGAATCATTGCTCTATGACCATTGGTTACCGAGATATTGAAGGCGGAAAACACAGAACATTGTCCCCAAGCCAGACCCCACTACCCCCATATTACCCTTATGGAGAAAAAATAAAATTGTATATCTAGCTTATTACTCAGCATATCTTAATAATAATTGGTATATGGCTTCATTTAGTAGAGATCTATTTGATTATGGCCTAAAATCCCCCATTTTACATTTCCGTGGCAGCAAACCTGCATACTCACTTCCCATGTTATTCTTATGGAAAATTTTGTGCATGCTTGATTATGAACATACGTGTTGAGAAATGTTAATGTGTGGCTCCATTTTAATTATTTATTGAAGCATTTGCAATTCGTTGAGTATACAGGTCTGCTAGATCGTAGATAGTAGATCTCTACTAAATG
Source organism: Macrosteles quadrilineatus (assembly GCF_028750875.1). Taxonomy (NCBI): domain Eukaryota; kingdom Metazoa; phylum Arthropoda; class Insecta; order Hemiptera; family Cicadellidae; genus Macrosteles; species Macrosteles quadrilineatus. The sequence continues at coordinate 73,230,945 of NW_026542601.1, forward strand.
AAGCCATATACCAATTATTATTAAGATATGCTGAGTAATAAGCCAGATATACAATTTTATTTTTTCTCCATAAGGATAACATGGGGGTAGTGGGTTCTGGCTTGGGGACAATGTTCTGTGTTTTCCGCCTTCAATATCTCGGTAACCAATGGTCATAGAGCAATGATTCAAAACACCAAATTGTTTGATTTTTTGAGCTGAGTTCAATGGTATAAATTTAAATTCGATTATTTTACTCTGGAAAGAGTTATTATTAATTTAATGAATAGATGTCACACATGGCGGCCATCTTGGATTTAAGACGTCATAAAAACCAAACCCCGTAATTTGAGGGTAAACACCCGGTACTACACCATTATGTGACATATAATAAAGAGATTCCACATAGTCACACGTTCCCTTCACAAAAAATCCCACGGAAGCTGGATATGTGCAGTTTGCTCCTGGACTATTAACAATATTATCGTAAATGTCAATAATTTACAAAAATATATCGGGTTTAAAATGAATTGTCAACAACCACAGTACGCTCTTTTTTCACTAAACACTAGTTTCTAAATCTTACAAGTCGTGTGATTTTAATGTGACTTTTTACAATTCTTGTTTCAGTTAATTGCTTATGTATCATTGTTTTCTGAGAAACATTTAGATACAATGGAATCCTGCTATGGATATTCGCTGGAGGAAAAACCATCATCCAGGACCACTTCTTTGGACACCACGTGTTGTGATTCCCCAAGAAGATCGACTGGAGGAGTAACCGTTTGAGTACAATAAATACAAAAGTTTGTCTCTATAAATTCATTCCTCCCTAATCAATCAACACATGTTAGTTAGTCATGTAGTCCATTGTTAACCAAATGTTTTTTTGACAATGTTAGCCTGCACAATTAAATTTACGTTTTACTTTGAAAGTCTATTGTTTGAAACAATAGAAAATTTCCTCTGAGTAGTTCATAAAAGAGTGCAACACTTTATTCATTTCATAAATATCCCTAATAATAATGACAAAAAGTTGAGGTGAACTACTTGTTTTGCTATACAAGGAGTATTCAACTCCCCAACGATAAAATCACAAAATAACATAATTTCCTCATAGATGAAAGGTTTTAATAATGGGTTTTCTCGGTGAATATGTGTACATGATGCCATTTTAGCTTCCATGACACAGTTGTATTTGGATACTACAAGTAGACTTAATGAATCGTAAAATTTAAAGCAGGCTATTTGTTCAGTGACTAACAAAAAAATACATTATGTTAACTCAGTGACTATGTTTCTCTTTCTCTGGTGCAGTTTACAACGTGTGCTCTTGGGTTATTATTACAGAGGAACAGTACTGCCGAATATCTTTTTTATTGTTGGTAATTTTAAAACTGTAAAAAATAGGTCGATGAAATTTCGTTAAGCTAGTAATAAAGTAAAAAATCAATATAATAATTAGTCTTTTAGGTAAAGTGTTTAATAGATGATGAATCCTATAGATATGAAACTTACACCACGAAGCAACGTAAGGACAGCAAATTAGACATAAAAGAATGATATCCTTTTATGAAATCCACAAAGCCCTTGAAGTAACGTACGAGATGGTTACGCAAAGTAAGATCTGATGAAGTAGGCTAAATTTGGAAATCAGACAGTTTAAAATAACATTTGCCCTGTCTGTTAAGCTTATCGTGTTGCAATTTTCCCCCGATGACCCGAGACTAGATAAACCTTAGGATTAAACAACGTGAGCTTAAACATCTGTATAATCACCGATTGAAACGTGCAGCTTTGTTTGAGGTTTGGTTTAATATCAAAATATTGTTTAGTATTTAAAATATCGAACCATGGCCCATTTTGATAATTTTGCTTATGTTTCTGATTTTGGATTGCTTTCTGACGCACGCTCAATGCTTAACACTGAGGCCCGGTTTCTCCAGGTAGCGTTTAACTTAAACGGGTTTAAAGGTTATTTTGGACTAGCTGTTGTACCCGTGCTTTGCAACGGGAAGAGGACACAAAATAGAAACATTTTAATCTTTACATCTGTTGCATATAATAGTTACACATCCGCCAACGCTTTTAGAAACAAAAATTCAACTTTTATGGCCTTAATAGAAACGTTTAAGAGGGTTCCCTACCCCCATTGAAAAACGTCAGAAAACCGCTTCGCGCGGTATCATATAGCGATTCTAGTTTTGACATTTAAATTGTGAACCAAACACCATTTTGTACATAAAGAGTGGTTCTACTAAGTTTGCTTTTTAAAAAATGTCTATGCTTACGCAATCAAGAGCAACGACTTGTCAAAGTTAGTGAACTTTAACTGTAACTTTTACTTTTATTATTTACATTTTAAATTTCAATTTTGAAGTTGCAAAAATAATAAATGAACATTTAATTTCACTCTTCTTTATATTAAATCACAATTCCTTCCATCTTCAGTTTTTTCACTCACAATAAATCATTAGCAAAACTAAGTCAGCTGTTATAGAATGTTGTAGAATGTTAGAAATATCGATGTGCCTTATCAATACAGTCTTTTGAAAAATTAAAGAAACTATATCTATAGGTACTATAAAAAAATTCAAACAAATAATTTAGCATTATAGACAGCAGACAAAACTAATATGATTATCAAAGCATCAAGGACTAAAAAATGTAATAGCAAATACAGTATATGTTTCATTGCATCTCTGATTCTACTATACAAAAATATCAACAAACAACTTAATATACAAACCAGTTCTTTTAATCAGTTCCATCGTCCATTGCCTTTACATTTTCACACTTACCATAAAGAAAACATAGTAACAGATATTTCATAGATTTTAGAAACAAAAGAACACTGTGTACTGCTTAGTTTTATGATATTTTCCTTGGTGCTGAAAGCTATGTTAAGATAAAATAAGAGTATTTTGTATTACCATTTGATAATTAAATATAGTTACACATATACAACAGATTTTAGAAAACAAAAATCAACGACAATTTAGTTATTGATGATATTTTTTAGTTTAATTTAAGCATTAGCAAAACACAATAATTTAATTTACCTAAATATACATATAAAAAACAATGTGATGTGCAAGTTATGTTAAGTTAATCTAACACATGTGAAGCAGTTAGAATTTATTTAAAGTAGCCTCCAAGTTCATACAAAACATCTATACATTGTAATTTTCATACTGTTTCCATGAAAACATATCAAAAACATTATTTTCACTTAAGATAATTAACTTAAGACGCTTTAAAAAATCCAAAGCAGAGCCGGAGTTGATACAGCAACGGTTATAAAATCTTTTTTTTCTATAATCATTGACATAGTTTTAGTATAAATAATCCATGACAAAACGTTAGATTAAAATAAACCTACCTCATATTTATGGAAAATATTATATTTAATTTCTTTGTATCAGCTGTCTGAAATTGTGAAATATGCAGTTTAGCAGTTCTTCTTGTTTATATTTAAATTTCAAAGCAAATGTAAACAAACATTGTTAGTATTCTCATCACAGCCATAGAGACCAATCAATATTTACTTTTAAAATGTTAACCTCAGAACTTTTAAAGCCAAAGGGGCAAAGCCTACGGTCAGTATCGAAATGTGGATAGTCCTATAATGGTCCTTGGTATGGTAGCTATATTTTTGTAAAATTTAAGCCCAGTTGGTTCAGTAGTTTTTTCACCTATTAGTAATACACATACAGACAGACACCATTAGATTTTTATATAATAGTATAGATATAGATAGTTTGAAAGTGGTTCCTAGCTATTCTTGATCATTGGGTTGTCATACCCCTGACTAAAAATCTGCTGATCTTAGCTAGTAACAACGGTATTATCTTATTCATTCATTTAGCCATAAAATTCGCACTCTTGGGTGTCAGTGTCATATGGCTATAATTTTAATTAACAATTATTAGCTTTTAAGAAAGGTGCACACACTTGATTGCGTATTTTAAGATTGTGCCAATATTAATATTTTTCCCCAGTAAAACCGCATGATAAGGGATTGAATAATGACGAGAGATATTCATTCATCTCCATGTAAGAAATAATTCAATAAATGTAAATACTTTGCTGTGATAAATTAAAGATTTAAATTTAATCCTATTTTATTTTAAAATTGCACTTTATAAATATATATTGAAAATATAAAAATATATATTGTATGTTACCAATAGCAAATAATGTTGGTATTTCGTTATGTATTATATTGGTACAGAGGTTATTGATTTAAGTATTTCAGGACACAACTTGGCATTTTGTCATGAACGTGCAAAGAAGTAAAGAAGGCAATTGACTTCAACTTTCTTCGATACCCTACATTTTCTTCCACTGTATCTAAGTTAGATTTTCATGTTGAGATTAAAATCAATGAGATCAAAACCTTTAAAAAATTCTATCCTAATACAATTTCCTCGTTGAATGTTTCTAAAAAGGTTTTGTGCAGTACACTCAAGAGTGTTTATACATAATTTTACTGACTCGGAGTTTTTTTTTCATTGACACTAAAAGACAAGTGCAAGCATTGACTATATAACACTACAGTAGTGTTATATAGTCAATGGTGCTAGTCTTGTACGCACATTACTACTACAGAACCCCCAGTACAACACTGTAACCATATATTCTTCGTGATTTTGCTAGTGCTTATTTGAAAGTCCTCTTACAAGCTATTAAGCTACTGGATTCGATTTCAATTATCTAAATCGCGCAATATCGAATCTAGTTGGTAAGGTTCGACGAACGTCTTCAAATCTGCATTCTGGTTCAACTGGTTTGACTGTGATACAGTTGCAGTCATTAACCTTTACTGCATAGTCCAGATGAAGATTTTAAAACAAATTTAGCACAGTTAGGGACATGACAGTTATAATAGAATTTTGGAAACTTTTTTGTCCTACCACTTGACCGTGTGAACCAGTTTGAAATAGTTATTTGTGCGCAAAGACACTGAACGAACACGTCTTAGGCATACACATTATATTTTTCCTGCAGTTAATTACTATAAAGCATATTATAAATAATAGATAGGTGTAAGTTTACTAAACTTATGCAAATTTACAATTTAAAAATTCCAAACCGGAATTAAATTGTTTCACAAATTAACGAATAGAAATCTGACTGAAATTTCACAAACATAATGATTTAATGAATTTTAACAGAATATATCAAACAAATAATTGGATGGTAGTTTTTGGTTTGTAATATCTATATTAACACTCAACATCAGGATACAGGTTAAGTCTAAAGCGTTGAACGACGAATAAACACTGCACCGATCAATTTAGTAGATTTGCCAACTTGTTTTCAAGCGTAGGTACACGTATTACGTGTCTAATAAATGTACAGTATTTTTAACTGTAGGAAAAGTAGTAAATTAAAATGTCGTTCAGGTTAAAGTTGTATCATAGACTAACGATCACAAGTAGACTTCTCATCCCATTGTAAAATTTGAAGCTCGTTTTCGCGTCTTGTTCATGACAGTGGGTGCTACAGGGGACGAAGTTTGGTTTAGATTATTTTGGGGTCAATTTCATAATTTGTGATTTACTGTTTCGTTATATAACTAGGGAACGAGTTATTGTTTACGATTAGATAGTTTTATTTGGCAAAACAATGTTTACAATAACTAAATAACAAGAAATAAAACGTAAACAAAAACACGATCCTAGCCCCACCAGAAGGAACTACAAATAAAATTGTCTTCAGCTGACCCATAAAGATGACAAATCTACTAAAGGAGTAGGTTTTGGTTTTATCTATGGTTGTATGTTTCGTCTTGGTCAGCTGATGGAGTCGATGGCCGATGGACGTCTGTCTTGGTCCATCTCTTGACAACAGAATTGACCTTGACTTCGCTGCTTATATAACTGTCTTATATAACACATTCGCTCGCTCTACATTTAACTGCTTAGGACGAATTATCATAGAGATAGGGGAATTAACACCTGAGTGGACATATAACAGTTATTTCTGTTTGACCTATTCTGTATATAAACTTTAACTTTGAATTCTGCTGTAGGAAATTTGCAAGATAGTAATTGGCCAACAGTGTATTACATAATGTTTTATAAATGAAACAATGCATTGTTATTATAACATTTTTGCAAACATTTTTTTTAAATTAATATTTTGTATTCAGTTTATTCAGTATTTGCTCGAATAATCACCTTAAAATGTTTCAGAATTTGGAAAAAATGTTAAGTTCTATAGCGATTTTATAACAAGAAGATTTTATCACTAGGGAAAAATCTTCACTAAATTCCTATTATCCTAGATTCCAGATATCCAGAGCAGATCAAATTTTTCTCCGAGTTACTCTTTACCTACACATGCATTTCTAAATACCCCAATGTAGATGCAAATATAGACTTATTCCTATTTATGAAAATCGTTAAGCACATTATCCAATTTCTCTTAAGCTCCCATTATTCCTTTATTCTGGTATATAAAAAAATATATAGAAAATGCAATTGCCTGTCATCTTCAAGTTCAATTCACCACCAGAAATTAGTTTCTTAAATTAGTGTGATAAAATCGTCATAAATAACAAGTTGCTATATTATTTGTTATTTAACTGATATTTTACCTAGTTAAACTAGGTAGATAGAAGTGTGAGAATAGTCCTATAGCTTAGCTTTAGCACTTAGCTAGAAGCTGAAAATCGGCCAAAAACGTTCAAAGACCAGATTAGCACAATAGTAAACTTAATCTTGACCTAAATACTTGTCGTTTAAAATACTGTAATTACCGTGTGTTTCGGAATACCGTCCAAATCGGAGTTTTGGCTCTTTACTTAATCCCCCTAAACAGAGTATGCCGGCACGAAGAAAGTGTTGTTTTCGTCAAAATGTTCGAATTACTTATTGGGTAGAGCTATTCGTTTCGAGAAATTTAAAGGCAATTTTCCCGTATAACCATAAGATGTAGGAAAAATTGGGGTTTCACAAAAACGGTTCAATCGGATTTAAGATTTTAGTATGTAATGGTCCTTTAAACTTAAACAGAATGGTACAAAAATACTGCAAAAAGACGGTTCAAAAGTTATTGCCATTTGTGTGATTTTACACATAAAATATCAAAGTTACTCCTTCGCTAATCCTGACATTTTGTCATGAGGGTTGTTGGCAAGCTCATGGGAGTGCGCTGATGTATTTGCGGATACCGTTTGTTTATTTACATTTTCAAACACACCTGAAATATATTGATAAATATATCAACAGAAGAGGGTGTTTCTAACCTCGATACTGGCTCATGGTAATATATACACGAAGTGTATAAATACATCGAGTGTATGGATACACCGTGTAACTACATTGTTGATTGTTGAGACGCGAGAGTATGGTGACCGACAACCGGTTACTGGTTACTGGCAACACGTGAGACACAACGTGAGGCCAAAATGTGGTTATGTAACCCTTTATGTAACCTAAACAAAACCAGTGGTCAGTGGCATCTGCTATCTGCATATCAAGTCGTGCAGTTTTGGAGCTGAGGAACAACCCAAGAAATGTTATACACTGCAGAGTTTTCAGCGAATTTCGCTACAGGGAAGAAGCTATCTATTACCGTGCTGCAAGGAGAGACCTAGACCTGAGACCGATTTACTTTTCGTTTTGAGGTCTCCAGAGGTCAAGAACTTAATCCGTTCAGATATATATACTATGTCACGATAACTATAGTAATTTTTGTCCAATTTTGATAAAATTTGGTATGATCATGTTGAGCTGGATAAACTTAAATGAGTTCGCGAACCAGCAAGATCAGGTCATAGGAACGGGGAGTTTTGATATGTTTTGAAGTTAATCCCAAATTTTAAAGGTAACATGGAAATGCGCCATTTCTATTACAACCGTTGTGTAGAGCTTAAAAAACCAAACAATTTGGTATATTAAAGCATTATTGTACGATTAAAGTTTACCAAGGAAAAACTGTACATTTAAAATTCTTATGTTATTTGTATGAAGAAAAATAAAACTTTTGAAGTTTCGTTGATTATGAATAAATTTTGTAATATAGGCATACTATAAAAATTTCATTAAAACACTGTTTTCCTTTCCCGTAGCAGCAAACCTAAGTTCTCGTTGAATCTAAATGTTATTTATATGGGTAATGAATATGACTTCTTTATGGATAGTATTTTAGTTATCCAGTCAGATAAATTGAAATTCACTCAGTCTGCAGGTTTGCTGCAGCGGGGGTATTTTTTTGTTATATTATGATGTTTCGGTTGTCAAATGACAGGATCCGATAACCTTAAACAAATTCTTTTCATTTAATGATTAATGACGAAAATTATACTATTTCTTTCCTTGGCTAATTGAAGGTCTGCCAAAAGGTAACTGATACTATGCGGGATTCATTTTGACTAGGAAATAAAATATGTAGCCTAGTGCTTCGTACTTTTATATCATTCCTGCAAAAAAATAAACAATTATGGTATTCGACATGTTTATATTGCATTGAATATAAATTGATCAAGTGTGTAGGTAAAGAAATTAAAAATTACCATATTACGGTATTTACCTAAAGAAAAAACTAAATAATTTAAATTGTTTAAATATTTAAATACATTTGAATTGTTAACTTAAATTTCAAAGAAGTTTATTATTTGAATGGTTTGGGTTGGGTTAGAAATTAAAGTAGTTAGTTGTGGTTGTAGATAATCGCTTATGATATTGTGTCTTTTGACCCTTTTGTTTTACTTTGTCTGGTAAAATAAGTAGCCTAGTTTCTTAATTTTATTTTCCCTTATTCGCTTGTTGCTTATTTCTGTTTGTGAACCTCTGTTTAATTGTGTTGTAAAAAATACACATAACCGCTTGAAATGAATTAATACTGACAAAAAGTGATAAACTATTCATCGTTGAGTAGATGGTATAGAGATGAAGTTTGGAACTTTCATAATGAGAACAGCTGAAATTTATCTTGACTCAATCAGCTAATCCAAGTTCAAGGTTGCTAATTTCAACTTATACTGGATCTCTCGCTCATGATTTCCAAACTGACCGGCATGTATTGCACTCTTAGCATGGCCGATGAGTACATGCTGCATGAATGTAATAAACGGATGTAGTTTTCCTATTATTATTCACGGCCTTCAAGAATCGTTGACCCGCTAAATTACAATTCCAACTTACGCCACTTAATGCAAGAAAAGTGTGTCAAATATTAAACTGACCCTTAATGTGTATATTTTAATCCTAATAAATAAAAGATAATTGCGTTTTCTTTATAATAGAAAGTTGGTTATTTTTAAGTCCATTGTTTATGAATTACACCTGCTGTTTTTATTTACGAACGTTTTCTACTTCAAGTATTGGCTGTCTGGGTAGCCAAGTAGTTACAGTCCTGTCTTCAAATCTGAAGGAGGGCATTTAATCCAATGATATATCAGTTTTCAACTTGGATGCCATTTGACCTTGTTCCAATTAATTAATGCTATCTAATTAAAGTATCACGTTACAGTGTAACATGTTCATCTGATGAACATGGTTTGGACAAAACCCTAAAAATATCATTACCGTAGCTTAAAACACAAATTAGTTTAACATAATTTTAGGGACAGATAGTCCGATTGTTCGCGAAGTGTCAGTGGCGCTAGGAGCGAGCGAATGTGTTATATAAGACAGTTATATAAGCAGCACAGTCAAGGTCAATTCTGTTGTCAAGAGATGGACCAAGACAGACGTTGCATCGGCCATCGACTCTTGAAGCTCTGTCAGCCAATATCAGTAATTCGTGAAGATTGGAATAATTTCCAAAAAGTTTCACCATATTTTTGGGATAAAAACCCCTAAAGAAAGACATGGGCCTACAATTCAGATTCGCCATTACCGATTACCTTTGTAGTAGTCAGGTCGTTCAATAACAGTGCAATAATGTAAACAGCTGATTTAGGCTATTACATAACAACATTGGCTTTGTTGACTGAAGTGGACGTCCCATATACAGGGTGTCCGGTCATAAGTGTTAAATAAAATTTTGCATCAAACTACGTGGTAATGGCGACATAATGACGTACATTTGAGGTTCCCAACCTCAACCGTTAGGGAATAACAAATAAATTAAGATTTTTCAAAAAATATTGTAGTTGTTATGAACAAGTTTATATTACTCTGTTAAAAATGCACTAATTGTTAATTTAAATGTCATTTTCAGAATCCTCACAAGATTCTAAATAGGTATAACACATAATCGTTGGGGTACGGAAAAATATTCTATTTAAATTTCTTCGTTAAACAATTATTTTTAATATCGACGAAAATTTAAATAACATTCAGCAATTTATTTCTCGGTTACCGAGTTCCGCTGAGTTAAACAAATATTACTAAAAACTTCCTTATTTAAAGGGCTTTACAATGATGTATAACTACAATTATCTACTGTCAAATCTATGGTGAATTTTACGTACTATTGTGAAAAATCACGGTTAAACCAAAACAGATATTGTAAAAAATAATTAATTTTACTTACTATTTTATGAGCTGACCACTGATGATGAGGGTTTGTGTAATTTATGATTGACCAGACTGCACTTTCATCAAACTAAAGAGGTTTTGTTTAGACTTTGGAAAATTTCTTATTAAAAAAACAATACATTAGTAAAAACACACAATACAAATCAAGTGGGTGTAAAGTGACCTCCGTTTTCCCGCAAGCGTGAATCGCGCCAACTGTGACCTCATACGTCAATTTTTCCCTTACTTTCCCAGCACCCTCAAAGATTCTCTACCGTAACTCAACTTCAGAGTTTACAACAGTTGAGTAAACTAGACTTTACATGTAACCCCAAACAAAAAAAATCTAACGGGCTCAAGTCTGGAGATCGTGGAGGCCATGTCACACTTCCTCCACGTCCAATCCATGTCGGGTAGTTTTGGTATAGCCACAACCGAACTTCCGCGAGTTAATTGAAATCTTATCTGAAATATGAAAAATATACGATAACCGTAACTTTATCACAAACCCATTTTGCTAATGTATGTTTCTTTTCTTAGCTTAATATTTATAAAAAAAGCGTTGCATGCGAGAAAAAAATACAAATTATTCGTTGCCTGCAGTTAAATGTATTATTCTTCACAATAGCTTTTCTTTGCCCTACCATGTTTTTTCACAACAATGATTGAATTACGTTAGGAAATTTGAAACTTGGTAAAAACTATTATACACCATTGTAAAGCCCATTAAATAAGGAAGTTTTTAGTGATATTTGTTAAACTCCACGGATCTCAGTAACCGAGAAATAAATCGCTGAAAGTTATTTAAATTTTCGTCGGTATTAAAAATAATTGTTTAACGAAGAAATTTAAATAGAATATTTTTCCGTACCCCAACGATTATGTGTTATACCTATTTAGAATCTTGTGAGGATTCTGAAAATGACATTTAAATTAACAATTAGTGCATTTTTAGCAGAGTAATATAACCTTTTTCATAACAACTACAATAATTTTTGAAAAATCTTAATTTATTTGTTATTCCCTAACGGTTGAGGTTGGGAACCTCAAATGTGCGTCATTATGTCGCCATTACCATGTAGTTTGATGCGAAATTTTATTTAACACTTATGATCGGACACCCTGTATAAAGAAACCCATTAAAATTCCGACATATTTTAAAACCTAATTCCTTCAAGAAGCCGTCCTGTTTATGACCACATTTTAGAATTAGATACCAGCAATCAATAGTCAATACATTTCCAAATAATTTCTCTTAAAAAAATTCATCTGTAAAATCAAATTATGTTTACACAAACTGTTAATCGCTGGACAATTCAGTGCATTACCAGACTTAAGTGTTGTGCATGTGTTGGACCTGAGCTACAGATTCCCTTAACTCTTTAAATGATTGATTAAACTTTTGGCAAGACTTGTTGATGAACAGGTGCTTGCTTCCTGCTATTGTTTTTTGTTAAATGTTTTACTTATCGTTCTAATATTCTTATGAACAGATTGTAAAATAAATTCTGATAAAAAATAACCAAAACCATTATATAACCACTATTTGTTCAAATTGTATTGCAATATATATATATATATATATATATATGTGTGTGTGTGTGTGTACATATACATTTATAATTTTTGTATATATATAATAAATACAAAAAATACATTTGTACTTATAAAAAAAATATATAATTATATTTAATAGCAGAGAAGTCCCAATTTTTAGGTGCAAAATGAGGCGAATAAGACTGCTTAGTCTAACTATGCCTGGCCTGTACAACTAAAAATCGTAATTTATCAGCTAATAATATTATTTTTGATCTTTTTGAACTTTCTTGTCATTTAATAGGGAATTTCAAATGCTAAGTAAAAGTGTATTTGGCGTTTTTACACAAAATCATAAATTTTTTTAGTTATTTAAGCTCTAAAAGTTAAAATGGCTGCCCTTTTGACACCAATAAAGTTTTTGAAGTGATTACTTTTTATTATATTGATTAAAACTTTTAAAAGTTGTATATCAAACGTCAGAAATATATCTTAAATAGTTTTTGAGATATAAATTAAAACACAAAAAACATTAAACGCAGAATATCCCACTAATGAAGATAAAAAAGTTAAACTTGATTTTTGTTTTATTTGGCCCATTAAACTAGTTTCTGATTCCTGAATTACTTGTACTTACTTACGGGACACCCTGTATACAGGATATTTTGATCTGCTTTGGCAAATTTATTTTATTCATCCTATACTTTTAACATTTGATCAAAACACTTTTTACCTTCCCCTTAGCAGCAAATCTTAGTACTAGTCCATTCCTTCCACCATGGTACATTCATCTATGGTACAAGTTAAATATAATGTTATTCAAATGGGGAATAAATTTGTCTTGTTTCCAGAAATATTTTAGTAAAAATCCAATCAGACAAATTGAAATTCGCTAAGTCTGCCGGTTTTCTGAGGGCATCATGAATAAGTGTTGCTAAAAGTTTAATATATGTGAGATTTTCTTTCAGAATCTAATATGCATAAAATTGCAAAAACTACATCTTATGCACTTGACTTTTTCTTTTCTGATAAACAAAATAATGCCAATGTTTATTAATCATACTGAGTTGTCATCATATGGTTGATACAACAAAATGTTGCTATTAAAAAGTAAATATTTTCAACTATAAGCATAAACATATTCTGCAAAAGTGTAAATTTTGTTATTTTAAATAGTTTTTTGTTCCTCAAATATAATTTAATAAGGTATTGTAATAAAATATTATCTATTTCTGAAACATTATAATAGCCCAAAAGTGATATTATGAGACACAGTTTTGAAATCTCATAATAGTTAACATTAGCGGATGCCTAACTTGTTAGAACTAGCAGTAGGCCTATACTTTATCGCTCTTTATTGATAAATGTCAAAGTTAAACTACAGTTTTGTTATTGAGGCAAATTAGGAAAAATATTATACATTAACTCATTTTTTTATATTGCAGCAATTTAATTTAATTTTGTACTAAATAGTTAGTTAGTCTGCTATCAATCTAGTATTACAGTGGAACCTTGATAACAAGACCCTCAACAACAAGTCACCAATAATAACAAATTTCATTTTTAAATCACCTTGAATTTATTTTACCCCTAATCACATGCCATTGCAATCCTCAATATGTCAACCTTGATAACAAGTCTTATATTTAATAATCTCCATGAGAGTCTTGTTATTGAGGTTCTACTGTATTCTTATATAACTTACTGTCTAGCGTGATGAATAAATTATTTTGCATCATGTTGATTTTAATTTATTTAACTTATCTGGTGATTACTTTTGACCTTAATTATCTTTGACCCATGTAGCAAATGAAAAAGTACAATAGCCTTAATGAATTGTTATGAACTGATCCCTTCAAAAGACATTTTTAAATTTTGACTTTAAAAAAGTTTTATCATTGAGGTTTTTGTTTCCCATTGATTTGTATTCATCTTTCTCCATTATGAAGACATTGTTTCATATCTTTAGTTGATTAAAATTATTTCTTTTCTGAATATTTGCTTTAAACTTAAAAATGTAATTTGTATCTAGCAATTTTTTTACAATTTTCTATTAATCGCTGCTATAAAGAGCATACATAGAGCATGCTATAAATCCTTTGGCATTAATTTGCTTAGCATTATATTTTGATCAATAATTTAAAATATGTAAATGTACAATTTTTCATATAAAATCCTATTGTTTAAACAAATTTTATATCTGTGATTTTTAGATGGTTCGAAAGAATAAGATTAAACGCAAATCTAACCAAAACAGTCACAGATCAAGTGAAAAACAAAAGCGAAAACTGCCAGAAGAGGTAAGCTTTTGTGTATTATGCATTTTTTACAAATACACATTTTTTTCCTAAACATACATTAAGTTATGCTTACAGTATTTGTAATGCTTTTAACCTTACTTTGTTTATATTCTATATTGATAATTTAATCATTTATCACTGCTACACACATAGTGTACAGATGAGTACAGATGAAGCCTATAAAATAAGAAGATTTGATGTAGGATGTTACTAATGACAGTATTTTTTATCTGCTTTATTATAGTTTACACCAACTATTACTGTTCAAATACAATAATAAATTCATAGGTTATTTCATATTAAGTAGTTTTATCACTATTATGTAGGGAAACATGTTACAATTCTTTTTTACAGCATTTCTTGTTGATATTGTTAGCATGTGCTGATAGGCCATAATTGTAGGTTCAAGAATGCAACCGCTTTCTTTTACATTGAAGTCACCACTGGCTTCTCCATATGACTTATACCATACCAAACAATTTATGTTCCCTTTAACAGGAAAGTACCGATTATAATACTATCAGGCTGCTAACCTTTAAATTTCATAGAATAAGAGCTGTTCTTAAGATATCTTTATTCAATTTAAATTGAATGTTTTTCAAATAAAAGAAATTAAATAATATTCATATTTTATTTGAATTTTGACCTAAAGAACGAACTAAGACTGAAATCTAATCCTAATGAGAATCTGATTTACCATATATCAGGACGTTAGAGAATATACGTTGTAAGAAAGCCCATATTGTTCGTACTGTAAACACCTGCACAAGGACTAACCTTCCTCGCCATTCCATTCCTATACCACCCCTCCCATTCAATCAACAACAAAAGTAGTAAAACAAAATGTTGAGTCATAACAATATTTCTCACAGATATTCTTACAGATATTTTCCTGTCCATTAATTCAAATTATTTAAAAAAATTCCTAAGAAAAAGATGTCCCACCTCTGCTCTGCTCGCCTACCTCATGCTTAGCCCTGTGAAACATAATTTTACTACGTAGAAATGTTTAGGATTGTTAATACTCACAGTACTGTGAAAGAGTGTTATTGTTGATTGAAACAATATGTGCTGACTGGCAAAATCTACGTCACTATTACATTTTACTGTACTAAAAGCTAAAAAAATACCCATTTTCTAAAAATTAAATGTATAAAGGTGTTAACGGTACTTGTAAGAAAGCCCATCTTGTTCGTACCATAAACACCTGCTTCTCAGCCTTATAATATACTATTGTATCTACCATAATACACTATACCTAACCAGTACTAATTAATATACTAATTTACAGTGAGAATTTATTTATTTTTTAGCAAACCCATAGTCCAAATAAACGGAGAATCTCAGAAAGATACAATCTTCGCTCGTCCAACTCAGTGATATTTGTTGGTGAGATCCCTTGCTGCAGAACACCAGAGCAACAGAAGAAATACACAAAGTTGGGGCTCAACTCTGCTTTGTAAGTCTAGTTGGGACTTTACTTTTTACATTTTATAAGATTAAGACTCTAAAGATACTCTTCAGCCTTGTTAGCCCTGATTAAAAATCAGATAAACTTCTGGTATCATAATCTTAGTTTCTACCTCGTAGCCATCCATACTCCACTATACTCTGTTCACAGATTTTGGGCAGTTTTAGGGGAAGAAATCTATCCCCTCCATTTGAACCTACCTTTCAAAATAATAGCTCAACCCACTCAAACCGCCTAAATTATGTGTTGGAGTATAGCTGTTGAGACCATCTTACAACAGTTGTTGTTGACTTTGGAATCCCTTTCATAGACAATTAACAAAGTTATATAGCCTGAATGGGTATAAATAGGAAAATTATCCTGAATAAAATAAACAGCACATTTTAATTATTTAAATTTATCAATTATATATTAATAAAATATATATTAATTCATTCAATCCATAAGTGCTTGTAAGGGATTTGAATTTCAATTCAAAGAATCATCATTTTACTGTTTTTCTAGATTCTTGAATAGTTCTTCACCTCCTAAACGTAAACAGTCCCACATTTCAATCATAACTGTATCATCAGAAGATGAAGTAACGAGTGAGGAATTTACATCAGAATGGGTAAAAAACTTGAATGAAAATCATAATCAAAGTGAAGAAAATGAACACTTAGATGCTATTAATAATCATCAGAAAACAGATGAAGACGGAGAGGAAGATGAACAATTAAACACTACTCAAAACCAATGTGAAGAAAATAAACTCTTGAATGTTACTGAAAGTGATCAGCAAGATGAAGAAAGCAGACATGTCGGTGGTAGTGAAAATCATCAGCACAGCGAAAGGGATGAAACTTATGTAACTCAAAGTTTTCAGAGCAGTAAAGAAGCTGAAAGTTTGGGTTGTAATGCAAACTTAGTGAAGGAGCAAACTTTTCATCCAATGTGTTCAAGTACCCCTAACACTTCTGTTAGTTTTCACACTACTTTACATTGTCAAACTGACAAATGGAACAACCCGATACAATCAGATCCTTGTACTCTGAATTTAGCAGAAAATACTGGATACGACAAACAGGATGATACGAATAAGTCACATGATGCCTGTTTGGTTGGAGCCTCCCAGGAATCTAAAAGTTATTTTCAAGATCAGTTACGAACAGCCAAAATATCAACGTTTGTACCACCTTCACCTTCAACCTCAACTTATATATATCCATCAATGCATCTACAAAATGAATCAAGGATATCTGCTTCTCAAAGTTTAGATCCTAGATCTAGATACATTGGATCTTGCAACAACTCAACAAAGAACAATGACAAAAATATGCCATCAAATTTTTATTTTGGTTCTTTATCAGGCCAAAACGTAACCAACCCCCTTGTATCTCCATTTGAGTCCTTCCTACATGATAGTATGAATCAACCAAACACATCTGGTACGTTTAAACTTCCTTCAGCGATTTCAAGTGAACAGCAGAGGCGAAATGAGGTCGCCACAACCAACAGGAATATTGAAAAAGAATCAGACAATAGTAATCCTGTAAACGTGTTACAAGACTGATGAAATGTTGTTGTGATATATAACAAATTAATTTATGTAAAAATTCACTGTACAAATAAAAAATTTTTTCCAAAAAAATCCCGTAGACTGGGTTTGTACCCATAGTAAATATTATTTTTCAAAAGTGAGTGTGATGTTTAAGTTTGTTGTATTTCATCTTCAGAGAAAAAAAATCATCAAGTCTCTACAAACGTTACCTGCCACTGGGAACATTGTTGGTTTGCGCCTTACATAACAGCTTTTATCTATAGAAAACTGTTTTAAAAACCTTTTAATTTCCGCACATATTTTGTTCATCAAATTTGCAGCTTTTCAAAAATGAATATAAGAGCCACCTTTTTCATGTTCTATTTACAGCACATGTACATATATGTACATGTGCATACAGTGATCATGTATGCAGGTCTAAGGGGAAAGTAAGGTGTGCATTGTTACGCTTAGACAGTTTCTATCTAATTTCTACACTATCTTCCACATCTCTCACACTGTTACTCATCATCTAGCCATAAAACTGTACTATTTCATTATATGTGAAGTACTAGCCGTTACCCTCGGGCTTCGTCCACTTGGACTTCATAAGTACAATTAGTGCAACTATTGATTGCCGTACCAGGTTTGGTAGCATTTTGAGTGGCTTTTCATGGTTACTTCGAAGATCAACATTGGACACATTAAGCTGTCAGGCCAAAGCCATAGGAAAGTATTAAAATAAAAGATGACTATCTCCATTAAGCCTGTGGTTATATTGGCTCTATTCGTGAAAAAAATCTGCTCAATTGGTCAAGTAGTTTTCACGTTATTGACATACTCTAAACACTCATCTATATATATAAAAGGCAAAGCCCTCACTGACTGACTCACTCACTCATCACTAATTCTCCCACTTCCCATTTACCTAGGAGGCTGAAATTTGGTACACTGATTCTTTAGGCATTAAATAGAAAAACTAAGTTGTTTTTATTCTAATCGGACTCTCGGACTCCGCGCCAGTGGCTCTGGAGTTTCCCATGTTAACCTTATGAGTACTCATATCGTAGCGAACGAACTTCAACCTGGAGGTGAGTTAGCGTAGCGAAGGAACTTCAACCAGGACGTGATTGAGCCATGCGAACGAGCTCACTTATGAAGTAAAACGGGACAAAGCCCGTGGGTACAGCTAGTTATTGACATACTCTAAACACTCATATATATATATATATATATAATATTGCTGCACCCTGTTGGTAAATCTTGTAACTTTATAATGCTATTGAACCTCATAAAACCAACATGTTTAATTGAAACAGCTGATAAGATAATGAATTCTTTTAAAAATGAAAAATCCTAAGGTTAACATGGGAAACTCCAGAGTCACTGGGGCAGGGCCCAAAAGTCAGATCACAATAAAAATTACTTAGTTTTCCTATTTAATGCCAAAAAAAATCAATGTACCAAATGTCAGTCTTCTAGGTAAATGGGAAGTAGGAGAATTATTGATGAGTGAGTCAATAAGTGAGGGCTTTGCATTTTATAGGTATAAGATGATACCATTTGATTACAACTTCAGCTAGAAAAGGCCCACCATTTACAGATATTTACTCCACAAAATAACTGTTATCCACAGTAAATACATTGAACATATTTTATAGGAATTCTCTTATACCATCTTTTTTCTAATACACATAACTATTATTTGTCAAGTGAATTTCTTTTCGATATCAATGATGCCAAAAACCTAGACGTGTCTGACTTTTTAGAACTTTTTGGTGGTTCAATAAAAGTTGTGTATGGTGAATGCCACAAAAACTGACTACTTGTGCTTATACGATAAAATAAAATGTGTGTTTATAGCTATATTATTAAATTCAGCTTTTACTACAATTTTGGGCTATAGTTATTTGTGCAAGTAGTGAGCAAAGTGAGCAATTGCCTCACTCGAGAGAAATCCTTAGGAATGGTTTCTTGAGTGAGGCGATTGCACTTTGCACTCGAGTTGCACATTATATTTTTCCTACAGTTACCATAAAACAAACAAATTGGTAAAGAAACGTGCCTTCATGTTGCAAATGTGGAGTGAGACAAAGTAATTAGAGTGAATATGAGCGAATTGGCCACTTTGCTTTCTCAAATCAATGGGCCGAGTGAATAAAAACAAGTACAGCAAGTAATTACTTGCGAGTAAATACTTGCAAGTATTCATCCCTCCAAGTAAACTCTTGTGAATAAAAGTGACTCTTTACTTGCAAGTAAATACTTCCTAAATGAGAGGGTATACTCACTGATCTGAGGGTATACTTGCAAGTATTTACTACTTTCAAAGTAAACTTTATACGAGGTACAAGTAAATACTTGTAGCTTATTTCTCATAAACAAATTTACCTTTCTCTACTATTCTGGTATCCCTATGTGCTCTTACTTGTATATATTTACATGTTACTAGTGAACAGCACTGCTGTAGTATGTATACAACTAAAACAGCTAATTTTACATACATTCATTGCAAGGGCGGTTCTAGACCTATATTTTTTTGGGGGGAAGGTTGCCGAGGGGTCCGGAGGTCCTCCCATGGAAGAATTTTAACAATATGTGCTTAAATGAGAGAATTTAAGCTATTTTGAGGCATACAAAAATTAATTATCCTAGTTTGATGTAGAAGAGTCCCATATTATTATTGAAGGTCGAAGAATTTGGTTTAAAAAGTGTAACATGTAATGTTTTTTTTTTATTATTATTGAGACTTGTGGTTTTTCATTAACACGTAGCTTGAACAACGAATGAATACCGCAAAAAATACAATTCAGTACATTTAGTTTAAAAAAAAAAAAATTTTTGTATTTAATTAATATTTTTGGACTCTTGCATTAAGGGTTCCAACTTTTCCTCAAGTATTTATTTTGCAAAAACACTTGAGTCATACATCATTATAAATAAATGTATTGAATGTATTACATGCATTTTCAACAAGTAAACTCAAACAAGCATGGGTTACTTATAACTTGTTAAAAAACAAGTATTTACTCTTTAGACAAGTATTTACTCGTGGTTATTCACACCAAATTGTTAGGTTTCTGAGGGTATACTTCCTTGGCAAGGCTTTACTTACAAGTAAAAGTAAATACTCGTGGTTATTCACTTCTGCCCAAGTAAATACTCAAATTATGAAAATTCAAGACAAGTAAACTCTTTTACTTGTTTTTATTCACTCTGCCCAGTGAGAGAACATTTACATTGTTAGATAACTGTAGGAAAAAATATATTTACCTCTAGCTAGTAATACATTATTTAAATAGTTATGGGTATTTATGTGTGTACTGTACATAGCACTACAAAAATTGTAAAATCCATGCACCAGTACTCATTCCCAGCCATTGTTTAGAAAAACCCATAAAGCAACCAAATTTTAAAGAGAAATAGTACTACTGGTACATACAGTACAGTTCTGCTGGTGGAACTGGTTGTAAGTTGACTAAAGCTAGGTTATTTAGGGTATTTTAATTTTTTTATTGTTCATATTTGAGTTGGTTTGTCTCTCGATCACTGAACAAACTATTAAAGGTTTAAAATTACCTGAGTAGGAGGATCACTCTAGAAGTACTCAGGTAACTTTAAACCTTTTATATTTTTTATTGCTGTTTAGTTTAAAATTGTTATTAGTTAAAGGAAAAAATCAAGCAATAAATACTTTTGAAATTCATAATCCTTGTCAAAACACAACATTTACTCGGCAAACCATAGAAAGTAAAAATACAAACAAATTACATTATTAGCCATAATTTAACAATAAAGTGAATGATACTATTAATAATATAGGCCTAATTATTTACTAAGCCATTAACTTAACAACTAAAAAGGAAATATGATTAATAATCAATTAGAGCAATATAGTTCAGTACAGTAGGAAATGTGTCAAAAAGTGTGCAACACTTATAAAATATCTTTTTTTTTAAGACATTCAAATAATGTCAAATATTGTAGTGAACTAAACTAACTAAATGACGTTCCTAGCTGTTATCTTATGAGGCAGGAACATGTCGGTGAGAAAAGTTTGAGAGCAGGCTGTAAGGTTTTCTATCTCACTCTTTCTGCCATTTTCCAACAACCAGTTAACCTATAACAGGGAAAAGAAAAAAATGCATCAACAATTAATTAATACTTTACAAGTGATTTGGTTTTATTTTAAATCATTTAGTTCACTGCTCACAGCTGTTCCGACAAAAGAAGCTGTTATGCATTTTTGCATACAAGTGGGGCCACACTCCTGTGTTATAAAGACCATTTTAAAAAATCTTAACATTCTCAACATCCTGCCTATCACCGATGGATTTTATCCAAGTAGTATTGTTGCCACTCTCTAGGCCTAGCCTAAAATAATGTAAAAATGGTTCTAGTCTAGAGCTGAGCACCCTGGGACCATGAACAAAAATTCTCAATAAATATTGGGGCTGTTAAAACTTGTCTTAAAATTAAGGACTCACAGTCCTTATTGATTATCAACTTTCAAAAAAACCTTCATTTGTGTGTAAATTAATTCTCCTACCTTTATGTTACTTGTAATCTGTATGATTGAAGCCTCTTATAACAGGGGTAGGTTATTTAAATTTAACAATATGCTCAACCGTCTACCTAAGAAACTATTTTTAATGCAAAATATGTTTTAATTTTAAAGTTCAAACAAAAGTACCAGATGAGTACTTCAAGAGACCCATACGACCACTTCAAGGCTTGCCTTGAACAAGGTCTTCTACATGTAAAAAGAAAGTTAATCTGTACTAGAAAGAGAAGGGATGTCTGTGGTTTCCGACCGACTGACTTCCTCTGAACCCACGAGACTCTAGCCTTGCTACGTGATCCAGAACGGAACAAGACACCACCCAGAACGACTCTACTGCCACTGACACCACAAACAGTGGCACACCCAGAGGACATAAGTTGAATGTTGGAGATGGTTTTCAATTAACTGCAGTATGATATACCTAGATCCCACCTGTTCTAAGAGCTGTTCGTCTTGTACGATGTACGGTCGACGGCTGAGCTCCCTGGCTTTGGCAAAGTCCAGGCTCGTTAGAGGCACAGTTGGTATTGCCAAGCGTTGAATATCAGTTGGATGAAGTCCGACCCAACGCAGTTCTGGTGCAGCTAGCTCCGCCGAGTGTTGGATCATGGTCTGGTAAATGAACAAAATTGAAATTGTGAACTGTATACCACTATATTACAACGTAAGTTTTGCATTTGACTTTTAGTCTATACTATTATATAAAAATCTAATGGTGTCTGTATGTGTATTACTAATAGGTGCAAAAACTACTGAACCAACTGGGCTTAAATTTTACAAAAATATAGTTACCATACCAAGGACCATTATAGGACTATTCACACTTCCATACTGACCATGGGCTTTGCCCCTTTGGCTTTAAAGGTTCTGAGGTGAGGATTTTAAAAGTAAATATTGATTGGTCTCCATGGCTGCAATGAGAATAGGTACTCACAATGTTTACATTTACTTTGACATTTCAATGTAAACAAGAAGAACTGCCAAATTGCATATTTCACATTTTAAGACAGCTGATCCAATGAAATTTAATATGATATTTCATACAATTATGTGGTTGGTTTATTTAATCTAAAAACTTATCTAAGATCATTTATTCAAAAACTATGTCAATGATTATAGAAATAACAAAATATTCTAAACGCATTGCTGCATCACCTCAGGCTCTACTTTTGATTTTAAGGTGTCTTAAGTGTTATGAAAATAATGTTATTGATATTTTTTCATGGAAACAATAAGAAAATAACAATGTATAGATGTTTTATATGCATTTGGAGTCTACTTTAAGTAAATTCGAACTGCTTAACATGTGTAAGGTTAACTTAACATAACTTTCACATCACATTGTTTTTTTTATATGTATATTTAGGTAAATTTAGTTATTGTGTTTTGCTACTATACCAATGCTTAAATTAAACTAAAGAATATCATCAATAACTAAATTGTATATCGTTGATTTAAATACTATTATTTTATCTTAACATAGTTTTCAGTTCACATTTACTTTATTTGATAAATTTATTATTTGTGTTTTGTCACATCACTGATTAAATTAAATGAAAGGAAAATATAATAAAACTAAGCAGTACACAGTGTTCATTTGTTTCTAAAATCAATGAAATATCTGTTACCATGTTTACTTAATGGTAAGTGTGAAAATGTAAAGGCAATAGACGATGGAACTGATTAAAAGAACTGGTATGATATTAAGTTGTTTGTTGATATTTTTGTAGAGTAGAATCAGAGATGCAATGAAACATATACTGTATTCGCTATTACATTTTTTTGTCCTTGGTCCTTGATGCTTTGACAATCATATTAGTTTTGTCTGCTGTCGTTAATACTAAAATTATTTGTTTAACATTTTTTATAGTACAGATATAGTTTTTTTAATATTTCAAAAGACTATTGATAAGGCACAATAATATTTCTAAAGATTATAACAGCTGACTTTGTTTTGCTAATGATTTATTGTGAGTGAAGAAACTGAAGATGGAAGGATTTGTTATATAATATGAAAAAGAGTGAAATTTAAAAAATGTTCATTTAAATTAAAAAATTAGTGTTTTTGCAACTTCAAAATAGAAATTTAAAATTTCAAAAACAAAGAAAAAAGGTATGCAACAAAGGGAGATGAAGGTAAATCATGTATGTGAAAGTTTTATTCGAAGATATGGTAAGTTTTTCTCATATCAGCCCACACAAGATTTAAAATTAATCAAGCCCAAAATGGTGGTATCCACTACTTACCAGATTTAAAAATGATAACTTAAACGTTTCTATTAAGGCCATAAAAGTTGAATTTTGTTTCTAAAAGCATTGGTGGATGTGTAACTTTATTATATGCAACAGATGTAAAGATAAAAATGTTTCTTTTTTGTGTCCTCTTCCCGTTGCAAAGCACGGGTACAACAGCTAGTTATTTGAATAAAACCTGAAGAACTTGTGCACTATAACATAATATTGACCATTTCATAAAATACTAATGGGGATAACACACAAAAAATTGAATTGAACAGCCAAAAGTGGTTTATTGAAATTTTGGCTCATTAAACTTGGAAACTAGAGCATGAAGCTTCACCTTAGATGCTAGCTTCTAAGCAACTAGGCAAAACAAAGGTGCCTGTTAAAAGTTACACCAACTGCTTGCTTATTTTAATTTTATGTTAGTTATAAGGAAATACGATCCTTCCTCATTTTTCACTTTTTATTTTTCTATTTAATGTTTTTGGGTGTGTTGGTTGAAAAAAAAAACAATTAAAACAGTTGATCCTATACAGACATACGTCATTAGAATTATAAATTTTGCTTACATAACAAAGTCCACTACCGTATTATTATTTTAACAGAAGTTAAATAGACTGCAAAACAATATGTTTTAGATAGATGGCATTAACCAAAGATTACTCTTAGAGTATACTAATGATTTTTCCCGAGCAAAGCTAGGTCCCCAGGTACTACTTCATAAAATAATCCTTGAATGTGTCATACACAATAATAACAACAATGTTTATTTATTGTTTCAACATATAACTTTTAGAAAAAATATAGAATATATTTCAATAACATTTTTTGGTTCTTTGTCGTATTACATATAGGCTACAAAGAAAAACAATCCATACAGGGTTTGCCTGCTTCTCAATACTGCAAAATGCAAACTGGTAATCTTTAGAAATCCCAATTCATTACATTATGGGTTTGTAAAATAGACATTTCATTTCAGACAATCCACTTGCTTTGACTAAAGGTAGGACTATACATTCCACTCCCTTCTTCAAGTTGTAGCCAGTTTTAGACCAACAATGGAGGTAGTTGAAATGAGCCACAAACAACGCACACAGACGTAAACTATTTAAATCATGTTAGCATTACAACCAAACCAAACTGAAAGGACAACTTGCTGTAAACAGTATAAACTAGGAGTACACTCCGAAGTCGCGTATGAGAATGAACGAAGACAATTCCATGTAGGCTACCATAATATATAATCTGTCTTCAGTCTTTGGTGCCCCTTAACCCTGCCTCTGCGGCCCGCCGCAAGTTCGTGCGGCGAAAGTGGCAGGCAGTGGCAGTGATGACCAGCGTTGCCAACACAACTTGCTCATTTTACCCGCAAAATCCGGTGGTAATCCCCGGAATTAGCCGGAATCAAGTCTTGATTACCCACAAAATCCCTTGAATTCAAATTTTAAAGATTTCGGCAAACGTTTTGGTAAAAACCTCGTTGTAACCACGTTGTTACGGTGCATTGAGAGAATTATTAATATTTATACCATTCTTTCTTATATTCAGCAAACCGTTCATCATTCATTTCAAGTTTTTTTAAGGCTACCTTTTTTAACTGAAGTCAAATGAAATGTAATGAAATGTCTATTTATGTAGGTAACTATTTATGCAAATATTTTTATCTTTCTGAAAGAGAGGTAGGCTACCGGAACTCCGTTTCACTGCATTCCCCCCAAAATCGAGCACTGAATAACAATAAGACTTTATCCCATATATCAACCATAAAAGTTTTAAAAAAACATAAAATTTACAAGATTTTAAACCTTATGTGATGGCCCTTGGCCCTATCATAAATTGAATTAATAATGTTAATTATAAAAGCTAGAGCAAGAGTACCCTAGGTCTATCGCGAATGGCAATTTGAGTACTGTGGTTAATTCAGAATTCTTATGAATAATATTCAATAGTTTGATGCCATAAAATGGTGTTAGTAACCCTTATGGGAAAGTGGACTGGTCCCAGATCTGGATTCTATATCTGGCCAGATCTGGGATGACATATCTGGACATATTCCAGATCTGGCACCCATATCTAACCAGATATGGAATTAGTTCAGATCTGGCATCACAGATCTGACCAGATATGGAATATGAAATTGGTAAAATTTGTGTTTTAAGAGACAAACTAACATTTTATGTTATTCACACTTTATTCTCATATAAAATCCAAGCCTAAAAAAGATAGTAACCATTGAAAGAGAAAATGAAAAAAACTTTAACTAAATTAACGCATGAGTAAAAAAAATAGTTTTAATTTGTAGAGTGTTGTTTATTGTAGGCCTTTCACAATCAATGTTGTTTTTGTGTCATATGGTTGCCAACCATTTGTTTTAGCATAAGTAAAGGACCATTAAAAAAAGTATTAAAGTACTTATGATAGATAGGCCTATGAGATCAATAAATGATTAAATCTGTAGGAACTGTTGTAGTCAGTCGAATTTCGTTTGGTAAAAGTTCTACCGAGCAAGACAATTTTTGGGAAATGTTATCTTACAATTACGAGACCTAGATTCTCGTATTCGTAATGGCTTTCGTTACAATACGTGATTAGAAGTGGCCGTGGTGTAGTGGCTAAGTGATCGGAGTTCAATGCTGGAGTCCCTGGTTCAAATCCCGGTCGGGCATGTTCGAAACTTTTACTAACAACTTTTTCACTTTTTAATTTTTATTGAAATTTTAATGCATAGTTCATTAGGTTTTAATGTTAAAACATCTTATATTCTTTTTTATTTTATAAAAATAATTTTCTTTATAAGTAATCTGGAACTCCTTCTTAAGGGAAGATGCAAAACAATGTTAGGCCTACTATTTAAAATGCATAACAATGTTATTATTTAAGTATTTTAACCTGTAGAACCATGTTACCAGAAGAATAGAAGCCTGTATATAGAAACAAATAAAGTACTGTAGGCCTACCTATGGAAATTGAATTTAAGGTAAAAATAACAAGATTAATATTTCAATTTGTTTTATTTGCAAGCATTTTTTATATTGTTATTTCATTGTATTTCAACCACTATTTCAATTGTGCAAAGACAGTCTGGAGGTAGCATAAATTAATGAGCCGGTTCGTTATAACCCAAACTTTACCTTCCTAATCAAACCTAACTTCAAAACACTTAATACAGTCACAAATTCACATAAAATCCAACCTACCTTCCCCACATGCCTAACTAAGAGCTGATTTTTTAGTTTCAAAACAAATTGATTTAATTCTGCATTGCTCACTCAGTCCTCAGCCCACATTCGAACCCGTCCAGACCACGCCATATTACCATACGAACCGCGAAATGAACCTTACATTCGTAATTTTAGCCTTCGTTTTACATCCACTTAGGGATCTTTCCGACAAAAACGGATTGCATTTTTGGAATCAGCGTGAAAAATACTGTAAGGAAACATCTAAAAATTACATCATTTCTCAATGTAGACATACTAAATAATTGCCAAATATTTTATCTGATGAGTAAGTTAAATACATTTAATCTTAACAATGCATATCAATATTTATCCGATTCAATTTTTCGATTAAAAAAATTCTTTTTTTCCAACGTATGTTGCTAAACATCAAATTGATTTATGGTTGGTACGGTTTTTGTTCATACCTATTTAAGAAATTAGGCTAAACTACTGTCTAGGACTAACTTACAATTGACCAAAAATAAATAATAAGTTAGGCCTATTAAAAAGAAAGGGTACAGTTTCATATCTTTGGCACAAACAACCGAATGAGTAATATTAATTATTCGATTGTTTAATTCGATATATCGATCGATATTACTCATTTGGTTGTTTGTGCCAACAGATATGGAAGTGTACCCAAAAGAAACAAAACAAATAGGCCTAGGCCTACCTAATAGCAAAACAACCAAGGATAAAACAATAAAATACTTCTTTAATGTTTGGTTACCTCGGTAGGTGTACCTATGGCTCTTTGAAGTGGGATTTTTTAAACGTTATTTTTTTATTTATATCATATGGTAAATGTATGATGAACTTAAATTCAATAGGCCTAGGCCTACGATATTAAGTTAAGTTAAAATCAAACCGATAAGTAGTTATTCATTTGAAAAAATAATTAAGTTATTGTTGGTTCTCTGCGGAACTGTAACTTACCCAGTAGGTAACATAGGTAAGAAAAATAGCCTAATTTTTTATAAACTCATGAAAAAGATCAAAGTTAACTTACCGTAGCCTAACTTATGTAGGCTATTTAAAAATTTATCTCTTTAACAAATCATACACAAAAGATTTATGTTGATTTTTAGAAATGTTACCTTTGTTATTAGGACTATTATAAACTAAAAAGTAGGCTACACAGTGTAAAGAGTCTCCTTAAAAAAAGATCTTAGGCATAAATTGTTCAATGTTGAAATAGGCCTTGGCCTACATGATAAATAGGTACGGTAAGTTGTATCGCCAAAAAGTGAACCGATTACGATAAGTTATCGAATAGGGTATATTAAGTTAAACAAAAATATTTCATCTGATAAATTAACGTAGGCTAGGTTCTCTGCGAAACTGTTCCCCTGAAGATGGGTAACTTAATCTAAGTAGGCCTACTATAAGGACACAGATATAGTAGCTAAAAGAAAGTGATATGATACATTACTTTTTTAGGTCTATTTAGGTAAGTTAGGGTTATATTAAGGCCTACCTTTCTTAGTTTAAACTTTCTACCGTAGGCCTACATTCTTTGACGGTGAAAAACACATTATACACGAATGTTGTATGAACAAATAAACATAAGTACTGTGACATCATTAGACACAGATTTTTAACAAAACACTTGACAGGCCATACCTAGGCTAGGCAACACGGCCGTCTAGGCAATTAATGTAACAGACACACTTTACACAAAACAACTTTACATGACACAGCACTTCGTCGCTTCACCGCCTTCCTTCAAAAGTTTATACTGTTTAGGCTATATTTTGAAGTTAAGATTATCTACCTCAGCATTCTGATTGTCTGTCTCACCATTCTTCCACTGCCTTTGGTACAATCAATGAAGACCTGTGAGCCCAATTTTATGTCTGCTCGTACCGTACGTCTTGATCTTCACTTTTCGGTTATCTGCGTAGTCCTTTTGTTATGGGCCCTTAGCAGCATTATTATAAGTGGGCTAAGTTAGCTCTTTGAAGCAGTAGGTTCCCACTTATTGACCTACAGTATTTAGTGTTCAATACTTGATGAAGGGTCCATAAGCTCAGTTGACACATAGTGAGAGTTCAATATTAAACTCACTAAAATTTATCACTTATTCTGACCAAAGTCGGGAAAGCTCCTTCCTATTGCCTAGTCTTGTGTCCATTGGCTAAGTTTCATCCGCTCTTCGTCAGAACTGAGTCTACTTGTTCTAGGTTAACCTTAACTTAATGAATGAGGTTTGAGTTGAATCTAAAATGCAGTTTGATTGCATTACTTACCTACGTAATTTAAATACATAGGATTATATTCACAAACTTTTAAAACCTACTTAGGTTGCCGTCTTATTATCAATAGCAGAAATAATGCACTAAACCTTGAGGAGGATGTTCTAAGACTAAACTTAACTTAAGGCAAGGCAGCATTTCTGATTCTAAGCGAGTGAACTGCAGACGGAGACGACTGATAAAAAAAAGATATATTAAATGAAAAAAAAACCTTATTTGATAAAAAAAAGTCTTAGTACTTATGTTATATCATTATACAGTAATATGAAAGTACAGTGACTTATCTAAATATTTTGGGGCAACATTTGAATGACTGACTGAATAGATAAAGCCACCGATGCGAGGCCTTACTGAAATTTAATTAAGAACAACCAGAACGAAAATAACTAAAACCATTGATTATTAGATAGTGAAATCTTATCTAATATTAATTAGTCAAAGATTCCACTTAACTTTTAGCAAGTTAGGAAACAATAAGTTAGTAGACTTTCACCCACGGCATCGTTTACCGTCGCGTCGTACTTATTATATAGTATTGCCTACTGAAGAAACGTAGCTTGTAGAATAAACAAGTAAATATTTATTTTCCAATCAATTGCGATACATTTTAGTAGATAATTTGTTAACTCCTGCCACATTTTCGTAAATACATTATTATCCTAGAAATTGTAGAGTTATAATGTGAATACGGTTTGACTGTTACTCTATGGATGAAAGAGTAGTCGTTCTCTTTGTCTCAAGTAAACGACAAAATTGTAGGTCGTAAAATGTAAACAAATAAAAAGAAGAAGAAGGTAGCTCATAATGTTAATCTTATGGGACAAAATTAAAAATGTTTTTTTAAGATTTTATAATAATTACGGAATAAATATTTTTAAACAACTAATGGTCGCAAGATAAAGTGGTATAGAATCTTTGTGCAACACATCAAGTTTATAACTTTAGGCATTCTCGAGATTTCGATCAACATAAAGATGCATTTCACACCAGTATGAGAATTCACTTCGTTCATTCAATTAATCTTTTATGTCACACAAACTATCATGGTACCGTAACAACAACTTATTGATACAGTAATATGATTTCAGGGTGTGGCGCAATAATTCAGTGGCTCATTCAACTATTCTATTTGCATTTTTTAAATGCCTAAGCCTACAGCTATAAGTTAATAATTAGTTGTTGCCAACTTACCAATGATCCAAAACGGTAAGTGCACATGATCTCAATACCGTAAGGGTCTGCATCTACCAAAATCAACCCTGGGATTGCCAGTTCCCGACTGAGTCGGCAGACAAACAATCTTGTGTTGATATCAGGCTCTCCTTTGCCCTGGGGTAAACATTTGATAGTAAAATTTGTGTTTTTTCTTATTCAAATAAAAAAAATTAAGGAGGAAGGAGATCAATATACCCTAAATAAATTATGAAATAATATACCGTAAAACCGTCTTGACCCGGACACCCATGCGTACTGATTTCAAAATCGTCACTACAAACTCACCTGATGAGATAAACAAACACAAGATTGCGTTGTTAGAATTACCACAACATAACCTAAACAGCTGAGTGGGCATTGTAGGGCTGTTTGTATTATTTCGTTCATCAGTAATAGGTTTACCAACTGCTCACTTTTTGCAAAAGAATAATCTTTGTCTGACTAAGGTCAAAGAAGTCTACAATATAAGGGTTAACAACCCTAAACCATCGACCAGTGACCAACGTACCAGTACTGCAAAGGATATTGAACCGGAAAAAATTTATTTAATTATTGCATCTTACGTGATTGCAGCCATAACACCTAAATATTTTGCCATCGCAGCTATGCAAACGTCAATTGTGATCGTGACCATTTCAGTGTCTGTACATTATAATTATTATACCCGCTTATTTAAATTTCCAGCTAATCTGAACAGGGTTCAGTCCCACTTAGTTTGGAATAGCGAGTCTCTACGGTCAAAGTGAAAAAAGTCAAACGGGTCCTGAAAAAATTCCTCTCAAGACCAAAGACATTTTAGCCCTTTATACTTCCAGTGAAGAATAGGAGGTAACATTAATAGTTAATCAATACTATTGAAGGAGATATTTGGAAATAAATTACTTACTGTGATAATAATGCAGGGTCCTAACCTCACATGAGCACCATCATCCAACAGCTTTTGAAAAGCAGCATCTTTTTCAACGATAAGAATGAATTTGGCAGAGGATTTAATCTTTAATATTCCATTCACGTCTTGTGGCACCAATACTCCTAAGAAACAATTAACTTATAATGTTAGAAAATAAAACAACTGTAAAATATTAACAACCATATATCTCTGATATCTAGGCCATAGCATTAAATGTTTGAATGTAGTATAACTTACTCTTATTTATTACGTTGTAGAGGCTTTTTGGAAACGAACAACATCTAAAATTTTGACACAACAAATCAATCTCCAGTAATAGACAAGCACTAGTTTTAATTAAAATTCAAACTACAGCTTATGGGTACTGCTGGAGTGCTGGTACTGAATGTGTTGTGTCTGTTCCTGTTGATAATGTTTCATGAGATATTATAATAATCATAGTTTGGTAAAAGTTTGTAAACTTAGCATAAAATTATCATTTGTTGTACTACAAAATATTAACATAAACCATTAACTCTGATCAATTTTTACTCACAAAAGGAGCCTATAGCCTAACAAATAATCTTTTGCCACTTATTACAAAATTAGCCCAGATGAATTCTGATATATTTTGTTGACACCTCGCCTTGTATCACAACCTTATGTGGATCCTGCAAAGAAAGATTTAACGCATAAATTCCTTCATACTCCAGTAGTAAGCCTGGATTGAACCAACAGAAAAGTTGCTAGCTTGCAATTCCATTCCATCAGTAGTAAACTGTTTAAGCTGAAGTTATTTTATATAAATTATACATTTCGTTGAGCTAAATTAGAAAGCTATGTAAAACAGATTTTCATGG
This sequence comes from Macrosteles quadrilineatus, assembly GCF_028750875.1. NCBI lineage: Eukaryota > Metazoa > Arthropoda > Insecta > Hemiptera > Cicadellidae > Macrosteles > Macrosteles quadrilineatus. The sequence continues at coordinate 73,263,470 of NW_026542601.1, forward strand.
AAAAAAAGTTATTTGTTTTAGACCAAAATGTAAACTTTACTTTTATTTTATATTGCCCGTTGCCTGTCCAAAATTGAGGAATGCATAGCCAGTGGCCGCAACTTATCAGGGGGGGGGGCACTTTTAGAGGATTATTTTGATAAACTGATACAATTTTTATGGATGATAATAACCCTAATTCTTTCCAAATTGTTTGCACCCCCTTCCTTATCAGTGGCTAATCATGCCACTGCACTCAACCAAATGGTATAAAGACAATTGTTATGCTCATACAGTGTTTATACAATGAAATATAAACCAATGTAGGCCTAATCTAATACCTTACTTTAGCTGGGTCATTTAACTAAAGTTAATAAAATTTTACACATGATAGTACCTCCAGGTTTAGAAGTCTATGACCTCTCTATCAGCAGTAACGATTGTAAGGTTGGGGTGGAAGTGAAAACAGGTGTGCCTCAGGGCTCGATCTTGGGTCCATTATTGTTTCTTTTATCAATAAACGACTTACCAGCTAATGTTTTCTCAATATATTGGGCTTACGACCACCAGCTTTAGAACAAGAATTAACAATCACAGGACAGACATAAAAAACAACCATCCAGATAAACCAGTTGTTGTAGATTGAATGAATAAATGAAATTACCTTTAGTTAGGCTTTATTGAACATAGAATCTAGCATGATATAGAACTAACAATATGAAACAAACTAACATCATAGTAAACAAAAACAACTTCTAAACATTTGAACAGATGTTACAATGTACAGATAGAAAGGAATTATATGACATTCTTCCCCTCCTAGCTGACATAGTCTTTTAGATACAAAGGCGGGTGTTTACTTCTGGAGCTTCTCCTTAGAGCAATCTGGTCCTGATTCAGTCTTTCCTCGTCTTAGAAGATAGGCTCAGGTCCAACATCAACTTGAGAACTTCTTTCATTTATTTGTAGATTGCTGTTTGAGTCTTCTTCATGTCGTAGATTGGAGTTTGAGTCTTCTTCATGATGTGACACTTCTCCTACAGGTGCTAATTGCCTGGAACTCACTGTAGTTTCACGGCCATCTGCATATTTTATGTGAGAATACTCAGGATTACCCTCAAGGAGCAGTACTTCTTCAACGAGTGGTTCGTATTTCGAGCTCCTGACAGGCCGTTTCATGAGCACTGGACCTGGATTCATGAGCCAAGATGGAGTTGTCTTACCATTACTAGATCTTCTAGAAAAGAGAAATAGTCTTTCATGCGGTGTTGTATTTGTTGAAGTACACAATAACGACCGGATAGAGTGCAAAGCTTCTAAATATACTTTTTCCCAATCAGATATGTCCAGATTTTTACTTTTAAGTGATAGTTCGATTGTCTTCCAAATAATACCAACATACCTCTCAGCTTGTCCGTTGCCCTGAGGATTGTAAGCTCCGAGTCCAATGATACATTCGAGACACTCCTGGATGACATAAAGCGTCATGTAGTGATACAAGGTTTGATAAACTTCCTTCCATCAATGAACACACCCTGGATAAAGCATCTGCTGGTTTGTTCTCTTTTCCAGCTCTGTAAATAATCTCATACTTATAACAGGATAACTCAATTCTCCATTTCATTATTTTATCATTCTTGATTTTGCTTGCATTCCGATCACTGAACATGAATGCTACAGATCGTTGGTCTGTTATAAGGCGAAAGTGTCTGCCCATGAGATAGTGCCTCCATTTTCTTAACGCTTCAACTATTGCAAATGCTTCTTTCTCAATAGATGAATGTTTCTGTTCCGAGTTTGTTAGTGTTCTAGAGAAAAACGCTACTTGTCTACCATCAATAGTCAAAGCTGCTCCTATTATTATTTTTTTCATTTTTCATTATTTCTCAGTATTATTTTTCTTTGTCATCTTTTAGTTGTTAAAAATTCTATCTCAGTTATCAATAATTTACCCTGTGTATGTCTTTTGTTGGTCGTTTTCATGTTTACAATTAATTTAATGCAGCCAATCTCAATCTGTGATATTAATTTATAGCTACTGTGATATTATTCTGTGTATTAGTTTAAGAAGTCTGAACAATTTTATTTAGATCCTCAGAACTAAATTAAAATATTATAGCATGCCATGTTGTCTATTGTCAACTACAATATAGCCAAATTTAGGATGTAGTTATTTTTTGACAAAACCAATCACAATATTGTATTGCTTAAAGATGGAATAAATTACTATTTATTGACTATTAAACCAATGTAGGCCTAATCTAATACCTTACTTTAGCTGGGTCGTTTAACCAAAGTTAATAACATTTTACACATGATAGTACCTCCAGGTTTAGAAAAGTCTATGACCTCTCTATCAGCAGTAACGATTGTGAGGTTGCCAGCCACAAGTCCCTTGGAGGTTGACAATACTCGCAGCTCCCACAAAGAAGCTTGCAGTAGATCACATATGTCCAGCACTGCTGTGTTTACAGTTGTCTGGCTGCCAAACAGCTCTGTCCTCTCATAGTACAACTCTCTACACACAAATCCATCATATTAACAGAGTAAAGCCTGTAGCAGATCACATATGTCCAGCACTGCTGTGTTGACTGATGTCTGGCTGCCAAACAGCTCTGTCCTCTCATAGTACAACTCTCTACACACAAATGCATCATATTAACAGAGTAAAGCCTGTAGCAGATCACATATGTCCAGCACTGCTGTGTTGACTGATGTCTGGCTGCCAAACAGCTCTGTCCTCTCATAGTACAACTCTCTACATACAAATCCATTATATTAAAACAGTAAAGCATGTAGAAGATCACATATGTCCAGCACTGCTGTGTTTACAGTTGTCTGGCTGCCAAACAGCTCTGTCCTCTCATAGTACAACTCTCTACACACAAATCCATCATATTAACAGAGTAAAGCCTGTAGCAGATCACATATGTCCAGCACTGCTGTGTTGACTGATGTCTGGCTGCCAAACAGCTCTGTCCTCTCATAGTACAACTCTCTACACACAAATCCATCATATTAACAGAGTAAAGCCTGTAGCAGATCACATATGTCCAGCACTGCTGTGTTGACTGATGTCTGGCTGCCAAACAGCTCTGTCCTCTCATAGTACAACTCTCTACACACAAATCCATCATATTAACAGAGTAAAGCCTGTAGCAGATCACATATGTCCAGCATTGCTGTGTTTACAGTTGTCTGGCTGCCAAACAGCTCTGTCCTCTCATAGTACAACTCTCTACACACAAATCCATCATATTAACAGAGTAAAGCCTGTAGCAGATCACATATGTCCAGCACTGCTGTGTTGACTGATGTCTGGCTGCCAAACAGCTCTGTCCTCTCATAGTACAACTCTCTACACACAAATCCATCATATTAACAGAGTAAAGCCTGTAGCAGATCACATATGTCCAGCACTGCTGTGTTGACTGATGTCTGGCTGCCAAACAGCTCTGTCCTCTCATAGTACAACTCTCTACACACAAATCCATCATATTAACAGAGTAAAGCCTGTAGCAGATCACATATGTCCAGCACTGCTGTGTTGACTGATGTCTGGCTGCCAAACAGCTCTGTCCTCTCATAGTACAACTCTCTACATACAAATCCATTATATTAAAACAGTAAAGCATGTAGAAGATCACATATGTCCAGCACTGCTGTGTTTACAGTTGTCTGGCTGCCAAACAGCTCTGTCCTCTCATAGTACAACTCTCTACACACAAATCCATCATATTAACAGAGTAAAGCCTGTAGCAGATCACATATGTCCAGCACTGCTGTGTTGACTGATGTCTGGCTGCCAAACAGCTCTGTCCTCTCATAGTACAACTCTCTACATACAAATCCATTATATTAAAACAGTAAAGCATGTAGAAGATCACATATGTCCAGCACTGCTGTGTTTACAGTTGTCTGGCTGCCAAACAGCTCTGTCCTCTCATAGTACAACTCTCTACACACAAATCCATCATATTAACAGAGTAAAGCCTGTAGCAGATCACATATGTCCAGCACTGCTGTGTTGACTGATGTCTGGCTGCCAAACAGCTCTGTCCTCTCATAGTACAACTCTCTACATACAAATCCATTATATTAAAACAGTAAAGCATGTAGAAGATCACATATGTCCAGCACTGCTGTGTTTACAGTTGTCTGGCTGCCAAACAGCTCTGTCCTCTCATAGTACAACTCTCTACACACAAATCCATCATATTAACAGAGTAAAGCCTGTAGCAGATCACATATGTCCAGCATTGCTGTGTTGACTGATGTCTGGCTGCCAAACAGCTCTGTCCTCTCATAGTACAACTCTCTACATACAAATCCATTATATTAACACAGTAAAGCATGTAGAAGATCACATATGTCCAGCACTGCTGTGTTTACAGTTGTCTGGCTGCCAAACAGCTCTGTCCTCTCATAGTACAACTCTCTACACACAAATCCATCATATTAACAGAGTAAAGCCTGTAGCAGATCACATATGTCCAGCACTGCTGTGTTGACTGATGTCTGGCTGCCAAACAGCTCTGTCCTCTCATAGTACAACTCTCTACATACAAATCCATTATATTAAAACAGTAAAGCATGTAGAAGATCACATATGTCCAGCACTGCTGTGTTTACAGTTGTCTGGCTGCCAAACAGCTCTGTCCTCTCATAGTACAACTCTCTACACACAAATCCATCATATTAACAGAGTAAAGCCTGTAGCAGATCACATATGTCCAGCATTGCTGTGTTGACTGATGTCTGGCTGCCAAACAGCTCTGTCCTCTCATAGTACAACTCTCTACATACAAATCCATCATATTAACACAGTAAAGCATGTAGAAGATCACATATGTCCAGCACAGCTGTGTTGACTGATGTCTGGCTGCCAAACAGCTCTGTCCTCTCATAGTACAACTCTCTACATACAAATCCATCATATTAACACAGTAAAGCATGTAGAAGATCACATATGTCCAGCACTGCTGTGTTGACTGATGTCTGGCTGCCAAACAGCTCTGTCCTCTCATAGTACAACTCTCTACACACAAATCCATCATATTAACAGAGTAAAGCCTGTAGCAGATCACATATGTCCAGCACTGCTGTGTTGACTGATGTCTGGCTGCCAAACAGCTCTGTCCTCTCATAGTACAACTCTCTACATACAAATCCATTATATTAACACAGTAAAGCATGTAGAAGATCACATATGTCCAGCACTGCTGTGTTTACAGTTGTCTGGCTGCCAAACAGCTCTGTCCTCTCATAGTACAACTCTCTACACACAAATCCATCATATTAACATAGAAAAACATGTAGCAGATCACATATGTCCAGCATTGCTGTGTTGACTGATGTCTGGCTGCCAAACAGCTCTGTCCTCTCATAGTACAACTCTCTACATACAAATCCATCATATTAACACAGTAAAGCATGTAGAAGATCACATATGTCCAGCACTGCTGTGTTGACTGATGTCTGGCTGCCAAACTGCTCTGTCCTCTCATAGTACAACTCTCTACATACAAATCCATTATATTAACACAGTAAAGCATGTAGAAGATCACATATGTCCAGCACTGCTGTGTTTACAGTTGTCTGGCTGCCAAACAGCTCTGTCCTCTCATAGTACAACTCTCTACACACAAATCCATCATATTAACATAGAAAAACATGTAGCAGATCACATATGTCCAGCATTGCTGTGTTGACTGATGTCTGGCTGCCAAACAGCTCTGTCCTCTCATAGTACAACTCTCTACATACAAATCCATCATATTAACACAGTAAAGCATGTAGAAGATCACATATGTCCAGCACTGCTGTGTTGACTGATGTCTGGCTGCCAAACTGCTCTGTCCTCTCATAGTACAACTCTCTACATACAAATCCATTATATTAACACAGTAAAGCGTGTAGAAGATCACATATGTCCAGCACTGCTGTGTTGACTGATGTCTGGCTGCCAAACAGCTCTGTCCTCTCATAGTACAACTCTCTACATACAAATCCATTATATTAACACAGTAAAGCGTGTAGAAGATCACATATGTCCAGCACTGCTGTGTTGACTGATGTCTGGCTGCCAAACAGCTCTGTCCTCTCATAGTACAACTCTCTACATACAAATCCATTATATTAACACAGTAAAGCATGTAGAAGATCACATATGTCCAGCACTGCTGTGTTGACTGATGTCTGGCTGCCAAACAGCTCTGTCCTCTCATAGTACAACTCTCTACATACAAATCCATCATATTAACACAGTAAAGCATGTAGAAGATCACATATGTCCAGCACTGCTGTGTTGACTGATGTCTGGCTGCCAAACAGCTCTGTCCTCTCATAGTACAACTCTCTACATACAAATCCATTATATTAACACAGTAAAGCATGTAGAAGATCACATATGTCCAGCACTGCTGTGTTGACTGATGTCTGGCTGCCAAACAGCTCTGTCCTCTCATAGTACAACTCTCTACATACAAATCCATCATATTAACATAGAAAAACATGTAGCAGATCACATATGTCCAGCACTGCTGTGTTTACAGTTGTCTGGCTGCCAAACAGCTCTGTCCTCTCATAGTACAACTCTCTACATACAAATCCATCATATTAACACAGTAAAGCATGTAGAAGATCACATATGTCCAGCACTGCTGTGTTGACTGATGTCTGGCTGCCAAACTGCTCTGTCCTCTCATAGTACAACTCTCTACATACAAATCCATTATATTAACACAGTAAAGCGTGTAGAAGATCACATATGTCCAGCACTGCTGTGTTGACTGATGTCTGGCTGCCAAACAGCTCTGTCCTCTCATAGTACAACTCTCTACATACAAATCCATCATATTAACACAGTAAAGCATGTAGAAGATCACATATGTCCAGCACTGCTGTGTTGACTGATGTCTGGCTGCCAAACTGCTCTGTCCTCTCATAGTACAACTCTCTACATACAAATCCATTATATTAACACAGTAAAGCGTGTAGAAGATCACATATGTCCAGCACTGCTGTGTTGACTGATGTCTGGCTGCCAAACAGCTCTGTCCTCTCATAGTACAACTCTCTACACAAAAATCCATCATAACACAGTTAAAGGCTGATTACAGATATCTACCACTGCTGTGTTGACAGATGTCTGGCTGCAAGCAAAGCATTCCCTACCGCTTCTCTAGTACGACTATAGTATTGAAAGCTCTGGCAAAAGTTAGTTTAGTTGGAACTAGGACAAGATCACACAAGAGGATCCTAAAACACACAAGAGTTCCTGAAAATACACAAAGAGCATCATCATCTGACCATTTCTGCTGCTGTACTTCTGCCCACCTAGCAACCTGACGGAGGCACGAGGCACCGAAACAAAAAACTTCCCCTACAAATTTACCCTAATGGATTCGAGAAGAAGTTCTCAACCGCGCTCCCAAGAGAGTTGGCAGGTGTACTTACTCCCATAAGATAAGATTTAATGTTTTTGCTGTACCAGTGGAAATTATTTCACAAAACTGCATCGGACTCTGCTTCTGTCAAGTGTGCTACAGTAGAACCTCGATAATTCGAAAACCTTTATAATTAGAAATGTTTGTCTGTTCCCCTCTGAAATTCGGAAAATAATATACCGATAATTGGAAGTGATTTGTACACTGAATGCAGCCTCTACAATTCGAATTTGCACATACTTGAGCCTCTACAATTCAAATTTTGTTGCCATAATTTGAATTGTTACCTCCAAAATTTGAAGTCAACCTCTGCAATTCGAACTGCATTACCGCAAGCCTATGTAATTTGAATTTAGAACAAAAAATATGCATGTTCAAACATGAACTGACGCTCTTATTGATGTGTCCACAATGTGTTCATTAGTCTCCATTCTCTCAAACTCTCTACACTTAAAACTGGGACCTCCATAATTCAAATTTTATTTATTCTGACCTCTATAATTCAAACTCTCTATATTTCAAACTTCCTATAGTTCAAAATATATTGGCTTTCCTCTGAAATTCAAATTAGCGAGGTTCTACTGTACTAGCTTTAAGCTTGCTACAGATCAACGATTACAGAACTCTATACAAACAAAAATACATCATATTAACACAGTAAAGCACAGATGTTGGCCATCTATTTTGACCTTGCATTTGCCTGTCCAAATAGGCAAGGAGTAAGGTGGTACAGTACCAGAGTGATCAATACCGATGATGTTTAGTGACGGCCACCACGATCTGAACCCACAACATAACTGTTGTGACTCCTGCCCTAACAACTATTTTAAAAAATCCTTTTATTTTTCTTTATCTTCCTTTGCATCCAGAGCCTGTATCATGTAGGCTGGTTAGTTTAGTTAGTTTCTTTAGAATTTTGCAACTTTCTCCACAACAAAATATCTACTAAAAATTAATTGAAGCTTTGATTTTTTGGATAATAGAAAAGCCAATTTACTAATATGTGAGCTTTTCCTCTGTACTTTTCTTAACTTACTTGCTGAGATTAGCATACATACAACATAGAGCATTGCTTATAGCTTAAGGTGAGGATGAGGAAAGGGTGAATAAATAACAAATTACGTACCAGTAAAGTTTTGGTAATAACTGAGACCAGCAACAATTTTTATTTAAAGCTCAATGATCTGGGACCCCTTGATTCTATCGGTTTTTTCTTTCTATACCAGTGGCATTTTGATTCAAGTCAATGAGAGATTAAACGCTTAAAAAGGAAAGCAGACTGAGCCCATGTTGTTTTGTGGATGTGCCGGGAATTGAACCCAACCCCCTTGTACCGAAATAAAACACTTAGGCCTAAACAAAAATCTATGAGGACGGTCTAATTTGTTTTGATGTTAATTACTGATAACAGTGATAACCTGGGTTAAAGATCAGTGGACCTCAGTGGGTACAGTTTAAAATGTTTAGCTCTTAAAAAGAAAAAAATACCTCTTAGTCACCGAACTTCTTGACAAAAGCAAACGATGAATTGAACGCAAGAGGCAGCATATTATCACAAATCTTCTTTCGTGACTTGTAAATTTAATATGTTGACAAGATGTTTCATTCCTCGGTTTTAACGATAATCTGAAATCAAATAAGTAATGAACAAGAAGTCAAGTAGCTCCTGTCAACTAATAGTTTTAATTGAAACATTGGGTTTAGCGTTTTAATTGTCACAAGCCTTAAGCCAAGGTAAGTACATTCCTCTAAGGCATATAATCAAGTGTCCGTCAACTCTTATGCCTTACACACTAACAATTTAATTTTTCCCACTAAAATAATAGCAGGTATTGGTAGGGTTCCCGGCCCAGAGACTTCAATCAAAAAAAGAGGACAGTTAATTATGACTAGCGGAACTTACCGGTGAGGAGGTCCTCAGAATTTTTTTTAATAAGAATTAATTACTCTTATGCGTTCTAAGGGCTTTTAAGAGAAGAGTATTCTTACATACTGTTGGCATCCTTGATGACTGTTTAAGATCATGATTAGACCGTTTTAATAAACATCAACTAAAAGAAGCTGTATATATGCAAAAGTCTGAAAACTTTGATGTAAGTTACCAGGAATGAAGACAAAATGTGTTCATGGTCCTCAGAATCAAGCGTTGGTGCAGTTATTCGTACTGGGTACAGGGGTAAGGGGTCTGTTAAAGGGTAGTGTTGGAGAAGTAATATTTCTCAACTAGTCTTTATATCATCCCCTGATGATCAAGTATTTAAAATTGACTTGTTTACTTATTTGAGTGTTTTTGGTTTGATGTAATTGTTTTAAAAATGTATTAATAATTTTTCCTTGTTCAATATAAAACGTTTTCATGTATTTATGGGCTATTACATTCACTTTTAGATAGGTACTAAAACTTTCTACATTTTGGATTTTCTTAAAAATCGACTGACAATTTCTAAAAACGTATAGCCTATAGGCTATTGTAAGTTTTAGAAATTTTAAACTAGAATTTTCAATTTGGGAGCTTATATTTTTGTATAGGCTTATATAATTTTAAAATATTTGCTTTTAATTTTGATTTAGGCATGCTTATACCACAGACTTACTCTGTAATCTGTGCTTGTTTCCTAATAAAACGTTGAAATTTAAAGGTTAATTTAACAAAATGCTAGACAGTGTAACCATGGTGAAAAAAACTTCTTGATTCTATATCCTTCGCAAAGAATATTCATTTTGTCAATTATTCTTATTGTTTCAGGCCTACAATATGTTTTATTGTAGGCCTATAGTATTATAAAATTTGAAGCTAACCACGGTCAAAGATAAAGAAGACAAGTATCCAAGTAAGATAATAGACCTAACTTAGCAAATAGCTGTACCTTTCATTGAATTCAGAGTCTTTCCATTGAAATCTCCGGTTCACTTTTATGGATGGTATTTCATCGTTCGCTGCACATTTCACAGTTTTCAAAATGAAGTTTTGAATCTTAAGTATTAGCTCCTCTCTGTAAATAAAAACATATAAGAAGACTAAATCACATAAAATAATCTTATTAAAACTTAACTAATATCCCTATTTTAATTTTAATAAACCTACAGACTAAGTGAATATCCATTTGCCTCATCAGATTTACAATAAACTATTTTCTTAAACATTTCAGATGTATCCCATTAAAATTAAATGAAGTTTAACGGATTAAGCTTGCGTACGGGATTTTAGCATAAAATTATTTTGCCAAATTTTGTCAAATTATATCTAATTTTGAAAAAAGACCCTAATTTTTAAAAGTTAAAAACTTATTGGGTAGGTAATCTTGTTTATCCCGATCCCAATCTGACTCCCATTCAGTGGCTTTTCTAGGACCTTGTTAAAGGGGAGCGGGGGTTTCCACACCAGGAGAGGGGTGAGGTGAGGGGATCCTCTCCCCCAACTTGCTATTTTAGCGAATCTCCCATGATAGGGAATAAGCTATTACCGCAGTACTCATGGTAAGACCTGGACTCGGGACCGACTTACTTTTTTGTTTTGAGGTCCCAAGAGGCAAAAAACACCATCCGTTCAAATCAACAATCACATAAGACCAATTATCGGTATAACAATGCTTATTGGTAAAACTTATTGTTATAACGACCAACTTATTGGGCTTATGTGATTGTTGGTTCAAATTCATATATAGCCTATATGTGTCTTTTAGCACAATAACTCGAGCAAAGATGATCCTATTTTTATAAAATTTGGTACAAACGTGTAAACCTAAATTTATTGGAACGAGTTCGCGAAGCAGCATGATCGGACTATGGAAACGGGAGTTTATGGGGTAAAAAAAACACAAACCATATTGTAGAGCTAAAGAAAAACAAATAATTTAGAATATTGAAGAGTTAAATGCGCCTAATGGTTACGGAGAAAATTCAAAAATATTGTAAATTTAAAATCCCCATGTTATTCTTAAGGAGAATAAGTCAACTGTTGCAGTTTGCTTGTTAATAAACATATTTTGATCAAATTTGGAAATAATACATTCATTTCTTACTAAACTAAACTAAAGATTTTACAACAAAAACACTTTTTTACCCTTCCTGTTGCAGCAATCCTAAGTACTTGTTAAACTAATTCTATTTAAATAGAAATAAATGTGATATTTGTAAGGAGACATTTTAGTGTAAATCCAATTAGGCAAATGGAAATTCGCTTAGTCTGCAGGTTTGCTGCGGCGGGGGTATTTAAAGCTTCTGGTTATTGACTTTTTAAATGTTTAGTGTTTAACTGTGTCGAAAACCCTCCGTGACATTTTGATGACAAAATGTAGGCCTATGTTTAAATTTATATTTTCAGGCTCCAATGGGGGGAAGGGTTTAGCCACTAAGTGATAGCCCCCCTCCTTGGAACCACTACTGCTCCCATTAGGCCTACCTGATCTTGCTGGTTCGTGAACTCATTCATACCAAATTTAATCCAAATCAGATTACAATTGCTCAAGCTAACAGGTTCACTGACAAATATCGTAAACTATAGGCTAAACTTATACATGTGTGGTACCTATGTATGTATATGTACAGTTACATAGGGCATTAACATGACATTTGTACAAAATGGAACATTAAAATCGTACAGGGTTTAGGTCTTATCTATGGTCCACCTACAGTTAAGCTACTTTCTCCCTATAGAGGGGAAATTCATGAAAACAAAACATAATAAATTAAGCATCCAGATAAACAATCAAAAGATTAAACTTACTAGGACCCACATCCTAAGTAGGGTGAAACTTTGATATCCGACTCCATCAAAACATCAAACAATACCTATTAAGTTATTCTATCAAGTAACTAATCTTTAAACTAGATCCAAAACCTACACTTTTTAAGTTACCGTACCTAACTTTTGGTTTGTAACGATCAATAATACAATGGGTGTGGATAGGCTAGATCAAAGTTTATCCATTTAGCCTACTTAAATAGTTCCAAATATTGTTTCAGTACGGTAGGTAACTTAACTTATCCATGAAATGTTTTGTTTTTAAAACCCTGAAACCATAGGGTACGATAGCCAATTGGCAGACAGACTATGCAGTTTTTAACTTTATGCAGTTTTTTCTGGGCAGGGGCAAATTAAAGAATTAGAAATTATCAGTTTAGACGGTTTTATTGATAATCTTAACTTAAGTTGGCAATACCTTCTAGAAGCAGAATTATCAAGTAGAACTGACTGAAACGCCACCCTTTGAATCTCTGTTTCTTTTCTGATTCGGTCCAGAGAAGCATTGAACTCTTCTTTTTGTCTTCTACAAGACATTTTCAATTCCCTGTTGTAGTGTAGTAGGACAAAAGATTTATCAGGTATCCTAAGACAAATACAACTAGGGTTAACCTTACCTAACTAACCAAACGATATATCGAACAATCAATATATCGATTGATATTTTCATTCGGTTGTTTGTGCCAACAGATATGGAAGTGTACCCACAACTAGGCTAGACTAACTGTTATCCATAGAGATATTAGGCCTAGCAACCTCTCAGTTGTTTTAAGTTAAAAGTTTAAAGCCTTGACCATAAAATTGCAGGTTTTACATAGTAAAATACTACATTCAGTGTTAAATATTACACAGCAATTACTTCAAACAAATAACTTAATTTGGCCTAGGCCTAGGCTATTAGGTAACGTGCATATTCATTCATTCCTAACCAACGCCTAAGTTAAGTTTACAGTAAACAATTAAAACATAACCTACAACTTCAACAACGCTTCCAATTATTCCAATTTCCAAGTTCGGAAGTTGAAAATAGACATCCAACTAGTAGAATGGTAGAACGGTAGAACTAACTGACAGTGACAGACAACTTGAACTTGAATATAACCCAACACAACACAACAATAACGATGAAACGATGAACAAAAAACTAACTTAAGCAACAATGGTAAGGTTAGTAGGTAATGTAGTGGAATTGGAATGGAATAGTTAGTGGAATGGAATGGAAATTGAAATGGGATGTAATGTTGCCAACACAATCATAAGAATGCTTTAACACGTTCATGCGACGCCGCGGTCATTGCCACAGACCGAGGTATACATTTGAATCTTACACATAGACCGACTGTCACTTGGATAACAGTACACACAGACCACGGGCGAAAACATGTAAAACAGTGATCATTTACATTGTAATACGCTACAATCGTGTTTGTAAATAAATTATTCTTGTTTATTTGTATTTTTTATAACCTTTTGTAATGTCGCATATTTGCGACGCCCGGTCTACAGCGAAGACAATAGTGAAAATTATTATAGTTTTCTTGAAATAGACTAAACGTCGCATATATGCGACAGTTCATTTTTTTGTGTTTTAAGGTGAAAGTAAGTAAAGAAATAAACAGATTATTCAAGAACAGTTTATAACTGAACAAATATAAAAGCTACATAGGATAATGCAGCATACATACTGCATACATACACACAGTGATGCAGAAAAGAAGACCAGTTTTTCCAACTATTATATGACGTAACCAATCATCATATCCACAGACCAAGCGACGCAGTTGTGCGTCAGACATCTCTGTAGACCACTGCAGGTAAATCAGTGCCTTCAAATAGACCACAACAAAGATATAAGCATTTTAATAACATGAGAACCCCGACGCAAATATGCGTCGGCAGTCTATTTTAATGTGACTAGCCGTCGCACATATGCGACGGCAGTCTATGGGTGGAAACCGGCCGTCGCATATGTGCGTCGCTGGTCCATGTGAATGGAAAATTTCGTACTATTGCAGTAGCGAACGTGTTAATACCATTTCATTGTTAATACTGAAGCGTGTTATTAAACTTAATATCATTGACTATATAACACTACATCCTAATATAAATATAAATAGTGTTATATAGTCAATGGTAATATTCCCTAGATGGGAAGTTCGCTAAGACAAACCCTGCGTACTAAGAAAACTTCAAGTTGCCTTTTAGAACTTATAGAACAATCCGTTCAACAAATTACGCAACGACCCACATTAAGAATATTGTTTTGGATCATTTTAGGTTAACTGGTGCACAAAACACGATAAAAAAACGTAAAATTCCCTTTTAGTGCAGTAAAAATAAGCGAAAAATTCCATAAACCTAAAAAAGTTAGCTTTTGAACATACTAAAAGTCCCCTAAAATTGAAGCTGTGCTACGGCCGCCATATTGGAAAATAGCGGCATATATCCTGTATTTTTGGCTATAGTGATTTTATTATTAGAGATACAGGAAAAGGCTAAATATACAAAATGTAGTCCATCAAAAAATAAAAATGTTTAGCGAATTTCCCCTATAGGGAATAAGCTATTACCGTAGTACTCATGATGAGACCTGGACCCGGGACCGATTTATTTTTTCGTTTTGAGGTCCCTAGAGACCAAAAACACCCTCCGTTCAAATTCACACACATATATATATATATATATATATATATTTAAAACATTCGCCAATTAGGTCTGATGATGATTGGAGTGTCCAATCGAAATCGATCACCACTTACCATCTTAATTTTTGTATTGTACCGTCTTGTGAGTAACAGTATGAGCGTAAATATATGTTTTAAGTGTTATAAGACGTTTCTTTTATTTACTTTCCGTGAATTTAATAACACATACAATGCTGATCAAGAAGTTATTTATTTTATACAAAATGTTTGATATTTTACTAAAAAAACACACTATACTACCCTCGCTGTAGCAACAAATCTAGGTAGGCCTACCTGTCAAACCTAATTTTAATTGTATACATTTAATCAAACATACAATCAAATGAATATTTGTGGACTTGTTTTACTCATAAAATAAAGTTAAATTTTAATATTTTATAGTATCACACTACTTAACTAAATGGGATGAATTATCGCGTTAACCTTGAAAGTAACCGTTGATTTCCATGGGTTTCGCCTATCTATATCTATAAAAGAGGAACTATGTATGTGTGTGTGTGTATACAGGGTGACAAAAAAGTCTGGAAACGGCTTGATATCTTTTTAACTAAATTCGTAAGAAAATTCATACCTTTCACATCAACTTATATGTATGAAAACTACTTTTTGCAAGAATTACCATTGTTTTACCTTCACCAAGGGACGGCCCATGAGGAGTAGGTACACAATCTTTAATGTAAGCATAGGTTGATATGCACATCATTTTAAAGGTCTGGTCAAGTGGAGTTCATTGCCGGAAACCACATCAAAAAAGGTGCATTCGTTACAAAATGGCGGCATTTCAAAGTTCTTGCGGAATATACCTGCACAGGCCTTAGTAATGGTAAATACTCATAGTCAAAATTAGCCAGGAAATCTGAAACCCGGTTAAATTTGTTTTGAAGATTGAATAAACTTAGTCTATGGTCTATTTGACTTTAAAATACAGTTTCAGCTCTCAAGATAATGTTAAATACGAGTATTTACCAATATTAAGGCTTGTAAAGGTATATTCCACAAGAACTTTGGACAGCCGCCATTTTGTAACAGATGAACCTTTTGAGATGCGATTTCCGGCATTGAACTCCACTTGACCAGACCTTTAAAATGATGTGCATATCAACCTATGCTTATATTAAAGATTATGTACCTACTCCTCATGGGCCGTCCCCTGGTGAAGGTAAAAAAATGGTAATTCTTGCAAAAAGTAGTTTTCATACATATAAGTTGATGTGAAAAGTTTGACTTTTCTAACGGATTTTGTTAAAAAGATATTAAGCCGTTTCCAGACTTTTTTGTCACCCTGTATATATATGTATATACGTTATGGACTCCGAAACCGCTCGACAGATTGTAATGAAACTTTCAGGCATTATTAAGCATCTTTCAAGGATGGTTCGAGTGAAGTTTGGTGTAGATCTATCAAAAGGGCTCTGCCCCAGAGGGTTTTAAGTAGGCCAATGTCAGACTTTTTGATCTACAATGTTTACAAATAAATATAATTTAAAAGCAGGATGTTTACTTTCACCAAAGATTACATATGCTAGCGCAAAATCTTTAAATCTAAAACATTACACCACCTTGAAATTGTACTTGTATCTGGAAGGGACATTTTTTTGTCATCTCGTAAGCTGTTGTACAGCGCCGGTGACCGGTAGTGCATTTCTATTGACAGTCGTTTCTCTTCTTCACTCCAGCTAGTTCGCTTTTTGTGGAACATTTCCATTCTCAAAAGAGTCTTCAACGCATCGCTTTTTATATATTGACTGGCAGCTAAGAAAGCAGCTTCTTTTGACATGGGCTTTAGTTTTTCTCTTCGATAACGCTGTTTCAGGCGATGAAGGTTTTTCTTTTTGTCAATCAAATTTTTTTTAAGTCAAACTTCCCTCCGGGTTTCAAGTGAGTTGCAAGCTGTCAAAGTCGGTGTTAAATTGTCATGTAGTGGTATAGTTGTGTCTCCGTATACTGGTGAATTATATGTGGTTTCTGTGGGTGTTTGAGGAAATTGAAAACCTACAACATTGACTGTAGACGTATCACTAGATGATGGACCAGCTACGGCGAGACAGTGGTGATCGTCTGTAGAGGCGGTAGTTAGAGCAGACTGCTGTGTAACAACCGGTGTATATTCATAGTCCATAACCAGTCGTGTTGGCACAGCATCCTTAATTAGTTGATTTCTTATATTATTTGTGTAGCAGTCAGTTTCAAAATGGAGTTCACACACTAAACGTGAATGCAATGCTGTGTCAGGAAGGTCTTTAAGTTTTTCGTTTGCTGTGTTTGCTACCCACTTAATACAAACACTCTTATTTTTAATAGGAAATTTGAAAAATCTTAAATTTGGACTGTTAATGCGATTAGACAGACAACCAATAAAAAAGCACTCTTAATACCTGGCATTGTTCAAGAAAATATACACATCATGACACAATCGTAATTAACCAGACACGTTCTTCACTCTGCTAATTTATCTAGTAAACTTCTAGCTTCAAAAATCTTCTAGAATGAAAAAGCACAATAGCACAAATAAAGGTTAACCATAACACAATAAACAATAACAAAAAATACGTAAATATATAGCAGCTGGTCATGTCGGCAATTAAGTCTAAGGTTGTAAAAACATTCGCTAGGCCTCGCATGGAATTTGATATCACAAAAATGGCTTGGCTGCAATATCTATTTTGCGCTAGCATATGTAATCTTTGCTTTCACCAACTGTTTTGTAGGTTTGAATAATTACAACATTCTGTATTAGCATTAGTCATGATTTGAAATAGTGCCACAGTGTTTCTACAGAGTGCAGCACAGAAAACTATTTTACTTTTGAATAAGTCCAAATACCCCAATCGCAGCACACCTGTGCACTTAACAACGTTTAAATTCTCCAATGTTAAATATTAAAACATAAAAACCTTTATACGTAGCGAACGAACTTCAACCGGGACGTGATTGAGCCATGCGAATACTTATGAAATTAAACGGGGCAAAGCTCGTGGGTACAGCTAGTTTTTGATAAATAGAAAACTAAATATACTTTATGACAAAAACTCAAAAACCGTTGGATTCAGAGAAAGATTATAAATACAAAAAATGTGTATTTTTAGATTGAATACAATTTGTATCCTGTATCTCTAATAATAAAGTCACTTTAGCCAAAAATACAGATATATGCCTCCATTTTCCAATATGGCGGCCGTAGCACAGCTTCAATTTTAGGGGACTTTTAATATGTTCAAAAGGAAGGTACACCCAACATTTGTAACAAATTCTTTGGTTGTGCTTTTTTATCAAAACATATTTTTATTGTACTGTTTGTAAAATACCTATACAGTTTTCTGAATCTTTTAAGTTTATATCGTACAATCCTTGTATATTGGTTTTATGCATACATTATGTTTCTATGGTTACTAAAAACGTTTAAATTAATTTAATTAGGTATTCACTCTCAGAGTAAACTGAATATGTTAAAAAATCATATTTGTACTATACATGTAGGCCTAGGTCTAATTGATTGTATGTAAACCAGCAGATCTGTCATTTCATTTCCTAGACAGCCTTCTCAATCAGGGAGGTACGTAATTGGAAGATGTTGAATTAGAAGACAAGGGACTGGAAACCGCAGAAAACCTGACCTTGCTAGATGATTGGTAAGCTACGTCAAATGTGGAGATAAACAATAACGTAATCTTATTAGTACACGATGGGGGTATAGCCACGTTGAGGGTATAGCCTAATTATAAAAAGGTACCAACTTGCTCCCAATACTACACGCTCACGGCTATTTAGCATCCGTATAGTCCGACCTCAAGCGTTGCGCTGCGCTCTACGTCGCCCTGCTAACATTTTTCTAGGACTGGTTGCATAAAATGCATCAACGCCGATTTTGGAATGTAGCGCGCCGCGTAGACTGCGCTTGTATAGTCGCTCCAATTGACTTGCATTGCCATTCAAAACGTAAAATAGCACACCGTATTTTACGCAACGCATTTAGCGTTACGTATAGTATGAGCCAACGCGGGCCTACCAAACGGCATTAGCGGATACAGACCAAGTTGTATGGATGCGGACTATCTCCTAAGAACCCCATTGCCTGGGTTGAGTGGTATTAAAGTGACAGCATTAACGCGGTGGTATATACTTTTCGTTGGTTAAAACAGTTTCAGAATAAATTAAATACTTAGAAACAAATATAGTGAACTATAAACCGAATTATATACAAACCAGAAGGAAGTAACATTAAAAGTAAATTTATAAGAGGAAGCTGATTTCAATCAAAACAAAATGGCAGTTGGGAACTTTTGCCATGATTATAAGTATTTTCATGCATGGATCATTCTGGTTTCCATGGATATGGTAATATTCTGTAAAAATTCTAGGCGAACAGAAAATTAAGTCCTCCAGTTGAAAACGTATATATACGTAATTTACCATTGCACACAGCGTATTTATTATTCTCTATACGGTCTTCAGTTTCGGAACCGGTGAGCCGAAAAACTGATGATTCCAAAAACGACCAAAACCGAAGGAAGTTTTTGCAAGTCCAGTAACAAGCTCAAGTCTGTATCGAGCTACGTCACGTGCGTGGATGGACGGTAAAGTAAACATTCAACCAAGATCGAGCTACGTCACGTGCGTGGATGGACGGTAAAGTAAACGTGCAACCAAGAACTTTTAGTTTATTTTTATTATATTTCCAGACTATATGGCGTTCAAGGCATATTTAATTTTAATATACGAAACATTATATTCAACATTGCTTCAAGGAACATGACGTAATAAAGGCATCGATGTATAAAAGGTTTACTTACCTTATCAGTCAGTTTTCACAAAAATAACGGTTTATATTTTATAAGCAGAAAAAGGTTTAAACTGTTTTAGAAGGTTTGGTGATGTATGTGTTGGATAAAATAGTATGTAAAATATATTTAAGATGTAAAGTAGGATTATTGGCGAGCTCAGTAATCGCATGGACCCTAAATTTGCCGTTAATATGACCATGAAAACATAGTGCAAGCAATATTCTCTCTGTGTAAAATAATTCTCACAGGCCTTAGGACAATAATATATCAAACAACATTGCACGACTAAACGTAATTCGATAGTAATTCTAGCTATACCAGTTATTTGTGGGGATCCAACTTGAAAACATGAATCTTCCTGGAAGTAAGACTTCCGTTATACTTTGCTATACATTTACCATACGTAAATATATTTCCATCCCATCTTTGGCAAAACGTAAACTAAAAACATTCCTCTTTAATGCCTTAGTTAGCAGCATAAGAACAAGTAAAATAAATAGCCCATTTCGAAGGGTTGATGCGTTAAAGAAAAAAGTTTAAGTTTAATAACGTTAAAAACAATATGATTCAACGAACTTTACCTTAAATTAGTCACCCGCCACCGTTGTAATGCATTATTTGACTAACGTTTGATCATTGACTAAAATAGTCAATGGTTTGATGTTTGACTAGGAAAAGTGTATCTGCAATACATTTATTTTTGGTCTGTTTGTTTGATCTCGAATGATAGTCGAGCAACAAGCAATTCAGAGAGTTATTTTTTCTAATGATTGGATGTTGGTTGTGCTACCAAATCTCAAATCATCATTTTTTATTTATATGATTTTTGTTCTACAAACTAGCTACAGAAAAAATAAACAATTCACATTTTTCCTCGTCTTCGATTAGAAAAGCTACAATTTTAATGAATTAATTGATTCTTCTAGGATTTAGGAATAGTGTATCTGCAACACATTTTTATTTTTAGCTGTTCGTCGATCTCAAATGAGAGTCGACTCACAGCTGGTCAGAGAATTTTTTATGCTTTGTGTGATGTCTAGAGTTGTGCTATCGAATCTCAATTCCTCTTATGTAATTATGAATTGTTCAACAAACTTGCGAGAGCCAAATCAAATAATTCACTTTTTCCTTATACTCGTTTAAAACAAACTACAATATAAAATGATTATGGTATTTTAAAAAGTGTAGCAAGTTTAAACATTGATAAAGGATAGTAATCGTCTGATCAAGTTATATTTAAAATTGATTTTGAAGAGCTCTCGCAATGCCAAAGTATACATTGTTTACAAATGTAGTTTAGGTGTTTTATACTAGATGGCACCGGGGTAAAGTTCTAGCGGCCAGTCCACGAACTTACTATCTATGTTTCAGAAATAGGAAATTGTAATTTAAAATTTAATTTCTTTACGTTAATGTAAATAGTTAAGAACCGCATCATCCTGATTTTTTGTATTTTCAAAGATAAATACATACGTTTTATACATAGATTATTAACAATATAACCGTCAGAAGCGGTATAATATTAAAATATGATAAATACATTCTAAAGTTAAGTAAATATTAATACAATGTTATCTGATTTCATATTCCTGTTCGTCTGTGGGAGAGTTGAAATGAAGAAGTATACTCTAGAAATTGTCGATGTTGAAGAGAAACCATTAAAAATGAAGGAAATTATTCTAAGACAAGTGAGATGGTAAATAGGTGAGATACATATTCAATTTTAATAGACGAAACATTACATTCGACATTGCTTCAAGGATTGATAAGCTATAAGACGTAATAAACGCTTACTTAACCGTACAAAAAAACTGTAAACTGTACACAAAACTGTACAATCGTCGCTGATAAAGTTAATGAGAAAGCATTAAAATGGAGGATAATGGTTAAGACAAGTGAGGTAGATAATGTAGGTGAGTTTTGTAACAGTTGTCATACTCTACGTTTTGCAAATATACACAAAAAATGCATTACAAATTAATTAATAATTATTTTCCCAGATGACTTGCAAATACGTGCATTGGAGAAAAAGCTTTTATATATAAAAAATAATTGCTCGGAGTTTCTTTGATCATAATTTGCGAATAAAAGTAAATTACTGACATCTTTGAAACTAAAATTACATGTTAGCGTAAATTTATAAGCTAGATAGGTGTTTATTATTAGAATATCGTACTTGAGGAAATCTTCACTAAGTTAAGGAAAAGAAGAAGTGTAAACAAAAATAATTTGCTTATTTCTGCCCTTCTTCCCTGTGGCCTAAACTTAGTCATTCAAGATCAAAATACAATAACTGCAGAATCCTATAGCTTGGTCACTTAGAAGATTCTTTATTGTGGCGTGATTAAACGTGGTAACTGTTTAATGAATCACTTAATACTAAAAGATAGATCGACTTGCTATATAATGTTGCTGTTACGATGTATTTAACCCAATATTATTCCACTTTTTTTACGTATTTGAACTGAATTATGAAGCGAGTTGGGCAAGTGGTAGAGCGTATGAATCAGCTCTGCGGTCACAGACTAAAGAATATGGGTTTACTGTATAGTCTGTGCTTTTGGTCTTCAAAGTTAAAATCCCGCCAAATCACCAATAGGTTTAATTTAATTGACAATGCTGCAATACTCTAAGCCAAGCCGGAAAGTATTGCGCACAACATTCCGTTCTAAAACTTACGTCATGGGATGGGACATAAAAAATCCACGTGTGTACGTAATCAAGGTTAATTTTATGAAGGATGAGTGTGGAACGGTAAAAGATGCCTTGTGTAGATTTGTTACAGGTGTAGGCCCAGAGCAAAGGATAACACAACTAAAGATCCTTTTATACGTTAGACAATGCAGTAGTAAATACAATGTATTGTGAAACACAAACTATTTATATATAGTTTATATAGATATATTATATCTAAAACGTGTCTGTAATGTTTCAGCAGGAGGCATCACACTTCCAGACTTTTCAAGCATAGTCCAATGTTATCTCTTTTAAAACAGACTACAAGATTGTTGGAGAGGGGTTGACGTCTTGAATAACATACTCAGGACATTGTCTACGCATTCACATCTCTTATGATTATAAGCTCAGCTTCAATAATTATTCTACACCAGCTTTGGGAATATTTCCTAAATGTAGGAAACAATTTTCAGGACGTGATAGCTTCTACTCCAAAACCAAACATCAATGTTCTAATATTACGAAGTACGCATTAAATATAAACTGTTGGAGTGGATTTGCTATTTATGTTAACTTAATTATCGACTAAAGGGACTTATGTCCCTACAAGCCACTAGTCATAGATAAAACATGGTAATATGTTAATTTAATATTTACCTACACCCACACCTACTAACACACTTTCGCCCTTACCACTAATTACAATATTCTCTCTCGATCGTTGTGTCATACAGTTCCTTGATTCTCCGCTAGGCAGCACCAGCACTGCTCACTCATCTTGTAGTTCATCAGTTCCTCAATAGATGGTGGTTGAAGTTTGATTCGTAAACTTGATGCTGAGACCATATCTAGCTTCTAATGTGGCGATTAATTATTGTGTTCAATCAAATATTAGAGTACAAATTAATGTAGGAAATTAAACTTAGTTAATATTATGTGAATATTATTGTAAATATTATGTATTCAAACACGAAGTAACATATTTTTTAGACATTTTGTTGAAACCACCGCCGGATAATTTGAAACAGGGATTGAAGCAGTTAATGTCTGGAAGGAAATTAAATTAAAATATAGGATACATTTTGTAAATATAAAAAAATACACATTTAGTCAACTTAAAATAAATACCACTGCCCCAGCAAACCTGCAGACTAAGTGAAAGTCGGGTTGATTGGATTTTTACTCAAATATCTAATTGACAATACATATTTATTTACTATTTAAAACATTATATTCAACGAATACTGAGGTTTGATGTTACTAGGAAGGTAAAAAAATGTTTTCTTGACCAAATGTTACAAGCAAAGGGTGAAAAAAATAAATTTGCCAAATTTGATCAACATACACCAATTAACAAGCAAACTACAACAGGTTTTTTCTCCATGAGAATAACATAGATATCTTCAATGTAGGCCTACAGTTTTTGGTGATGTTCTCCATAACCTTTAATTTTATAAAAACTCGTTAGTATACCAGATTGTTTGTTTTTAAGCCCTACAGATGGTCGCAATGCAAATTAAGAATTTTTTAGGGGTAAAATAAACAAATAATTTTTTGACTAGGTAAATTTCTAACACTCCGTTCCTATATCTTGCTGAGTCGCGACCTTATTTATTTTTTGTTGATTTGTACCTTGACCATCAAATCGAGTTTTATCAAAATTGGACAAATGACTTGATTTTAACGGGTCAGCAGATCCTACTTATGTTTTGTCTTAGTGAGTTTTGACCAGTATTTTTCTATATAATTTAGACAGTAAAAAAATATGATCCCGAGTTTGATTCTGATATAACCTACACAAGTTACACATATCACACAAATTCGTTGGGCTATGAATTATTGATGCTATTTAACAAAAAGGTCGGCGTTAGATGGTAACAAGACCAGGTTATGGACCGTTCCCTTTCAAAATGTAAAATACCCCGCCGCAGCAAACCTATGCAGACTAAGCGAATTTCCATTTGCCTGATTTGATTTTCAATTAAATCTATTCAAATAACATTAGTTTTAACGAGTACCTAGGTTTGCTGCCTACAGGGTAATAAATAGTGTTTTTTAGTAAAATAATAATAGCTTGGTGTAAAATAAATAGATTGCCCAAGTTTGATCCAAATATATGCATAAACAAGCAAACTACAACAGTTTACTTATTCTCCATAAGAATAACATGGGAATTTTTAATTTAGAATTTTCTCCATAACCAACAACCATACAAAAACACTACAATATACTGAATTATTTGTTTTTTTAATCTCTTCAAAATGGTCTGGAGGAAATTTGGGAAATTTTATGTTTTGAGGGTCAAAAATTAGAAAAACCAATTTTTACCCCATAAATCCCCCCATAAAACCTCGTTCCCATAGTCCGATCATGCTGGTTCGCGAACTCGTTCGAATAAACGTAGGTTTACACGTTTGTACCAAATTTCATCTAAATCAGATCATTTTTGCTCGAGTTATCGTGCTAACGGACACACACACATATACAGGGTGATTTGTTCTCAGTGTGACAAAATTTTTTTGGTGTAAGTACAAAGTAAATGGAGTGTGATGATGCATATCAAATGTTCCAAGTCTAAAAATTAGCTTCACAAAAGATTATTTTATGTTTTTCAAAAATAACCATGCTTTTAAACTTAATACAGCGATTTCTCAATTACCTGTATATGGATTTGAGTAAATAATGTCATTTTCGTGTTCTACATTAAATTTTGAACAAGAATAATAGAATAAATAACGGAGGTTCAGTTGTAAAAACTCCATTGTAAATAGATTCAAAGATAGAAATTATGATGTTTGATAAAAATAAAAAAAAAAAAACAATGGTCTATTGCATTTTTCACACCCTGTATACAAGAAAGTGTCGGAATATGTTAAAAACTGCGCCATTGTATAAGCTTTCCAACCATATGCTACACTATTGAGATTTAGATATTTTTTTGTTTGTTATAGTGGTTTGAATACCAGAAAACAGGGAACTTTTTTACTGTTTTTACTGTTCAAGCTGAAACAAAAATACAACTTTTGCTTAATACATGCCCACTTTCTATGTTTTAAATGTTAAAGACAACATGCTTTGTAGTCTTCAAACCACTAAAGCGTACATAAGCGGACATAAAGCTCAATGGTGTAGCATATGGTTGAAAAGCTTATAAAATGGTAGTTATAATTATATCGATGGTCTAACCATGAGACCTACGGTAATAGCTTATTCCCTATAGGGAAATTCGCTAAAACGCCACTGGCGTAAAACACACACAAAATAAAAATAAAAATGCCACTCTCTCCATGGGTTTATCTCCATTCATACTTGACTTAAAATAACTACTTTGTATGGTTGCCATTTCAATGAAAAGTATTAAAGTTCAAATATCTTAAATTAATGGCAAGCGGTTAATACAACATTTGAGTTAGTGGTAGTCTCCTTAAAAGTATTAAATGTAGATAACGGTAAATTCAAACAACTCCTAAGATTTATACTAATTTATTACTTTAGAAATGTGTTTGGTTTATTTGTTTTTGGTGTTCAATACCAAAAAATAAAATTATAAATATTGTAGACTATTTTATTTCTGGACTTCAAGTGGAAACCTCTTGGAAAAAGAACAATTGTCAGAATGGCACTTTTTGTCTACGTGAAGAAGTGTATTTTTTTCGTAGTACGTTTCAGCTACCTACAATACAGTATATCAGATTTAGTTAGTTATATTAGATTTAATATTAGTTATGTTAGATAATATAATGTATGCATTGACTATTGGATACAGTTATATTAATAGTCAAAGATGTTAGGTAATATATACCTCGTATACATTACCTGTATACACAGGGTGACCAATAAGTAAAGTGCCAAACGCCGTAATAAAAAGAAAATGGTTCTGTGGGTGAACATAAAAATAAAATTAAGTAGGCAATATTTTTCAAAAATGCTTGGTTACTAAAACATCCTATAGTTTGTGATTTTTACACAACAGTTTTTATATTTAATTTCTAAAAATATTTTTATGAAACTCTGCATGTATGTTAAGGTAAATGGTACTAAAAAAAGATTCAACTTAGTCCAATTTAAAATATTACAATGGCGTCGTTACGCTTGAGCTGAGGTCTCATATCCAGTATATTTTTTCCATAGGAATGAAAAGAACTACTTTAGCCCAGCAGTGCATGTTGTGATCTATATACAGGGTTATTCAAAATGAATGACCCAGTTTTAACGCTTTATAACTTTTCAACTATTAAACTTACCGCTATAAAATACAAATCAAACGAAAAAGCAACTCAAAGAGTTTACGCCTTCCAAAGACACATCATTTAACAAAATCGATACAACAGAACTGTAGATTTAATTTCACAAAGTTAAAAAGTAATCTCCAACTTTTTTTATCACTAGAAATTTGGAGGTTACTTGACGTTTTTGCAAATAACTTTTAAATGGTGAGGAAATCGACCAAAGTGGAAGGTATTATTCCGAAAGAGAATAAAATTTCCTACAATCTACTATTATGCATTTTTTGAAAATACTCAAGAAAGGTACCAAAAGTTGCCTCAAAATGAAAAAAAAAAATGAAAATCCCCGTCTTCAATGTAGACAATAAACATAGCAAACATTAAATTTAACACTTTTATATCTTAAGCCGTTTTAGGCTACATTTATTGAGTATTTTCAAGAAATGCATAATGGTAGATTGTAGGAAATTTTATTCTCTTCATATATCTTCCACTTTGGTCGATTTCCTCACCATTTAAAAGTTATTTGCAAAAACGTCAAGTAACCTCCAAATTTCTAGTGGTAAAAAAAGTTGGAGATTACTTTTTACTTTCTCCCCCTATACCCTAGTATATGGAGAAAGTATTGTTTTCGTCAAAATTTTCGAGTTTGAGTTTTGAGTGGATATATTCGTTTTGGGTCCCCCTGGACCCAAAAAAGTGGTTTTCGAAGTGATGTCTGTGTGTGTGTGTGTGTGTGTGAGTGTGTGTGTGTCTGTGTGTCTGGATGTGTACAGAGCTAGAGACTACACCTGTGGTCCGATTTCGATGAAATTTGGTATGTAAGTTCTAATCCATGGTATCTCCAGGCGTTTTTTTCATTTTTTTGAAATTTTGATTTTTAATGGGGATTTTCCCATAAAAACCCATAAAAAACAGGAAAAATCGAATTTTCTCAAAAATGGCCCGAACGATTTTGATTAAAATTTAGTATGTTATAGTCCTTTATATTCTGAACAAAATGGTACAAATCCCATTTCTGTAAAAATTACGGTTCAAAAGTTATGGTAAATTATGTTATTTTCCCATAAAACCCCATAAAATAACGAAAAATAGGATTTTAGACAAAAATCCAGTTTTGATTTAACATAGTAGGTTATGGTCCTTACAATTTTGATAGTTTTTTTCATTTTTTAGAAATTTTGATTTTAGATGGGGATTTTCCCATAAAACCCCATAAAATAACGGAAAAATAGGATTTTCCCAAAAATGGCCCTAATGATTTTGATAAAAATTTAGTATGTAATAGTCCTTTATATTCTGAACAAAATGGTACAAATCCCTTTTCTGTAAAAATTACGGTTCAAAAGTTATTGTAAATAATGTTAATTCCCCACAAAAACCCCATAAAATAATGGAAAAATCGGATTTCCCAAAATTGGCTCGAACTATTTTGATAAAAATTTAGTATGTTATAGTCCTTTAAATTCTGAACAAAATTGTGACCGCTTACACGTGATAAAGGTTGTTGACAAACTTATGGGAGAAAGTATGTGTCAGAATGCTGATACCGTTTATTAACTTTGTAAAATTAAATCTACAGTTCTGTTGGATCGATTTTGTTAAATGATGTGTCTTTGGAAGGCATAAGCTCTTTGAGTTGCTTATTAGTTTGATGTGTATTTTATAGCGGTAAGTTTAATAGTATAAAAATTATAAAGCATTAAAAATGGGTTCATCATTTAGAATAACCCTGTATATAAAGCTCAAATACCACTGACTCATTCATTCATTCATTCATTCATTCACTCACTCATCACGAAGTCTCAGAAACCATAAGACTTAAGAACCTGAAACTTGACAGGCATCTTCCTTTTGGGTAGTAGACGCTCACTAAGAAAGGATTTTACCCTCCGGCCTCTAGGCTCCGCCCCAGTGGCTCTCTCTCCATGTTAACCTTATGAGAAATGGAATTAATGAATCTTAACAGCTGTTTTAATTAAACAAGTTGGTTCTGTTCTATGATGTTCAATAGCATTAAAGTTACAAGGATTACCAAAAGGGTGCAGCACTATTATTTTTTACTTTCTCCCCCTATACCGTAGTATATGGAGAAAGTATTGTTTTAATTTATGACAACAGCTAATTTGCAACCAAAAGGTGAGTGAGCGTAGCGAACGAACTTCAACCTGGAGGCGAGTTAGCGTAGCGAACGAACGGCCAGGACGTGATAGAGCCATGCGAACGAGATAATCTTGAAAATTAAGAAGTTAAACGGGACAAAGCCCGCGGGTTACAGCTAGTATATTATAAAAATAATATTTTCGCTGCATAAAGTGGAAAAACGAGTTTTAACTAGTTCATTCTTATGCCGCTAACGCGTAAACATTATTGTTTAGACACAGGCGTTGTTGCATGAATTGCACGCATTACAAATTCCTCATAAATCATAAAAGTTCTGGATACAAGCCATTACATCTTCTTACGGTGTATATCGGCCTGCGATCTGTCAGTATTACAGGAAATGGTCTTTGCAAGGATCAGGCTTATGTCAACACTCGCAAGATCAGCTATGATATACACTGAACATTTCTCTATAGAGGAGAGATGAATAAACAAACAAACATTATTGCAGTGATTTATCTAAAATGACCGGATTAATGCGATTTATTATTCTTTGGCATTTGTAAGCACGTGAAATAGCTTTGTAACTTTAAATATTATTTTCCCTACAGTTACCTGTCAAAGCAGGCTTCCTTGCGCTGTATTGGTGCATTTACTTTACTAATTTTACTTTGCCGCACTCTAGTATTCCAACCAAACAACACATAACAGTGTGCTTTTATAAGGCAGGTTGACTTAATCCCGTTGACTCCTCCTGGAGCATAGGGCCTCGACTGTTCCTCTCCACCGGACCCTGTTGGTTGCTTACCTCTTGAACCCTTCCCAGGTTTTTCCTTTATCCTTCAACTCCTGAACCAATGTGTCCTTTTTCAAGTGTTTCTGGGTCTTCCCACTCTCCTGCTTCCAGGGGGGTTCCACTCCAATGCCTCCTTAGCCACGTCTCCATTTCCCTTCCGCAAGGTGTGCCCTACCCATCTCCATGTTCTTCTTTTTAGCTGTACTTCAATTGGCTCTTGGTTTGAGCGACGCCACAGCTCTTCATTAGTTATTGTTTCGAGCCACCTTATTCTAAAAAGTTTTCTCAGGCACTTGTTTACACATGTTTGTAGCTTATTAGTTATTGCTCTGCTAAGCTTCCAAATTTCGCACCCATAAAGAAGCACACTTTTTTACATTTGAATTGAAGATTCTCAGTTTGTTTTTAAGTGAAAAACTGTTTGTTAGCCAGACTTTGTTCAGAACACTGAATGCTCCAAAGGCTCTATTTATTCTTCTTTTTACGTCATTTTCTGTTCCTCCATTCTTGTCTATAACACTACCTAAATACAAAAAGTCTCCTACTTCCTCAACTTCCTCGTTTTCAAGAACAATGGTACCTCGAGCCTCATCATTTACCTTCATATATTTTGTCTTTCTTTTGTTTATTTTAAGTCCCGCTTTTAAGGCCTCTTCTCTAAGTTTATCTGTTTTCTGCTGTAACTGCTGCATTGTCACTGATATAAGACAAACATCATCTGCAAACTCTAAATCTTCCATTTGCTCAAAAACTCTCCAAGTAATTCCCGTTCTTCCTTTAGTGCTCTCCTTCATTATATGGTCTATTACTATAAAAAACAACGAGCCTGACAATGAACACCCCTGCTTCACTCCACTATTGCATTCAAACCCTTCTGATGTCACACCTTCATGTATACCTTCATATATAGGTAATATGTGTACGCTTGAAAATAAGTTGGCAACACTTAAAGATACTTCGACTATGATCAGCTGGTGCAGCGTTTCACATCTTTGAGTATTGATACTACGACTTAACCTGTTGTTTCATGTTAACATTCTATTTTCGTACAACTCTTGGATTTAACATAAAACGTGTTGTTAAGTGTTTGAATGACTAAGTTATTTCTATGCTTTATAGTGACTTTAGGAAAAATATCATGTGTAACGTGAGCGCAAAGTTCCACTTCCCGCACTAGTTAAACAAATAACTATTTTATTGACTTTGATACTACATTATTTACTGAGCCTAATCTGGACCACGGGTGTCTATTTAAAAAAAAGGTCTTATTCACAGAGAACATAAAGAAGTCTATTGTAGAGTGCACTACTGTTGAAGTTTAGTTTTCTCTCCTTTAAACCTTGCAATTTCACGTTTAACAGATTTTAAGATAAATAGTTGGTGAAACAAAATTATAAGTATAAATATTAATATTTATACTTATAATTTTGTTTCACCAACTATTTATCTTGCTGGGCTTCAAACCCCTATTTCCCAACTTAATAATTTTCATCGACATTCGGTCGATCTGACAAAAAATGAACTTTTACAAAGAGTTTAGCGGACGTTTCGTGTATTAAATATTTATAACAATACATATCTAATTCTGTCCGCAAAATGTGAACTTTCCGACCCAGACAAAACACCCTCGAGTGGTGGTGGCCACTTAAATGTCGATTGTGTTTCAAAACTTGCGTCGATGGCTTTTGACCGCCGCAACAAATATCGCAAGACCCCCGGGGAGTTCCCACGGCACCCTAGACTGGGGGGAGGGCGGAGCCCTGGTCAGCCCCCTGATAAAACTGATAACATCGCAAGTTTACTAGAGTGACCCACTGCGACCACTGTTGCGGTTGATTTCTATTGATCTCTTCCAATGATTACTGATTAGTACATTTGACCAGCATCATACCTTTGTTTGATTTCGGGCTGAAAGAAAGAAATATTTGAAGTACAGTACTGTGGGTCCTGGATTGGACAGAAAAGAAACAGTTTTTTTTATAATCTCATAACCGCAGTTGTATTGTGACTGATTTTTATATTGTCCATTTCTAACGATTACTCAAAATCTAGGTAATACTTCGTAGAAACAGAAAATGCTCAAATAAACTAAAACTAAATTTACTACAATAACTACAGTGCCCTGTGGATAGTACCATTGACTATGGTACGCAATATCTTTTACAAAGCTTAACTGAAAGGATGACTTATTGTAACTATAGCATATTTTTAGTCACATCAACTACCTGCGTAACAAAAGCTAAGAGAAAAATATGATTTTACACCGTATCTGTGCGTTTTAGTTATAATATGAGAGGAAAGATCGAGGGTTTTGTTGTAAAAGAGGCTTAATTTACTAGAGAAAAAAAATGAGCACGTGTTGTTATGAGATGTGATTCGCGATGCATGAATCCAACAATGGAAGTTTACATATGGTCATGTGATGAGAATTACAGATGGACTGTTAAAAACAAAGACATAGATAATTATTAATGCCAAAAAACAAATGCAACTTGACTGAACAGTATCGAACTGTGTGGAATCCCTCCAATTAAAGATTGGCTATAGCTTGTGGTCGATTGCGAGATAATAATAGTCAAATCTGAAAATTGAATGTGTACTTCCTGGTCGTGTATACGATTGCATTTACATAAGTCCCAAAGACGCATGGCCACAGCAATTTCAACATTAACATTAAAATATATGTCCAGTTTAGTGCAATTTATATCCTTTTATCGAATGTTGGTGATAAAGCTGGTGTAATTTTCGAGCGCAGGACTTCGGTCCAAAACGTCCCGTGTTCAAATACCACAAATCATCTAAAAATAATGCCGCGCCCCTTTAGGTATAATCATTGACTATATACCATAGTCAATGGTATAATCTAAAGAGTTCCAGGTTAGAGCCTAATGTCCTGGGGGTTGTATGAAGGTAGGACAAAACTCGTCCGAGTGTTACGAGTATATTTGAACAGTCAGTTGTTGATCCATAATCGGCCCACATGATCATTTCTACATCAATATCTCCACTTGCCACATGCACACCATCGATGTATAATAAAAAACATCGATGATGCACACTTGAGCGTTTACTCCAGCCCAACTATAGTTTGATGTTATCATACCGCTATGAAGGGCACAATATGTCTAGAGCCGGCAGCTTTTGCGCCCCGCGGCGGCTAGGGCCGCGCTTATACCATGGGGTTGTATGATATAGTTTTTTTTTTTTTTAGTTTTGAGTCAAATAGCTGGGTATATGAGCGGGGTAAGTCCTTCCAAAATAGTCAAAAGATCTCCCGTTCGATGTCGATAAATGTTATACAGTAGAATCGAAAATCCGAACGTCAAAAATCCGAAACGTCAAAAATCTGAACCACTCCTGAAAAATATGAAACTGAAATGCTACCATTTTCTCAAGATTTTGTCTTGAGAAAAGTGATAGGACCAACTTTGATCCATAAAATATTTTACTACTTTTATTAACCGACTTCCCCACTACCAACAAAAGGAGGAGGTTCTCAATTTGTTTGTGGCGATGTTTTTTTTTTCTATGTATGTTCACCAATTTCTCTGTGATTCTTTTACCGATCAGTGTGGTTCCACCACCAAAATAACCAGGAGAGTTTCTATTTGGTACCTTATATATTATCTTTAAGTATAATATTTGTTTCGGTGAAAAATTCTGAAAACCTTAAATATTCAACATTTATTTTGTTTACATTTGTGCAGATTGTTTACATTTGTGCAGAGAAGGCAATAAATAATAATAACATTCCTACAGCTGTTAGTTGAAACCATTTAAATAAAGCTACAGACAATTCTTCATGAAACAGTTGCTTCATATTGATCAATAACTATTTCTTTCCATGGAGCCTAAATGAATTACATTGAGAAAAATGCATTTTGTTTTGGTTACTATATAAAAAATGTATTTTAACGTTTGACCTGATTTGTGTATACAGTAATTCTGTTTTTAGTATTGAATATTCTGACTTACAAAAACATATATGTTTCATTGAATAGCTGTATGATATTGACAAATAAAGGTGTATTGTGAAAACCAAAGCATTCGTAAAACAGGTCTAAATATAAATTAAATGCAATTATTCCTTAC
Source organism: Macrosteles quadrilineatus (assembly GCF_028750875.1). Classification (NCBI taxonomy): domain Eukaryota; kingdom Metazoa; phylum Arthropoda; class Insecta; order Hemiptera; family Cicadellidae; genus Macrosteles; species Macrosteles quadrilineatus. Next base: position 73,297,020 of record NW_026542601.1, read on the forward strand.
ACGACCTAAGAAGTGTGACAGTGCATAATCGTCAATTTTCTTAAAAGTGTTAAATATTTTAATTACTAAACATGCATTTGCAGATGTGGAATGTTTATTAATATTCTCTACCCAGTTACTATATCATATCAATACTACTGATCAATACTACAGCCTGCTTCGGAAAGTCCTAGAGGAAGATGATTTGCAATTTCGACTAGGCTATATCTTGATCAAACAAAACCACCTACATGGCTTGCACCACTTTTATCTGAACCAATCTTTCATATACATATTTCATTTGCAGATGTGGAATGTTTATTAATATTCTCTACCCAGTTACTATAACGTATCAATACTATCATGCCTGCTTCGGAAAGTCCTAGAGGAAGATGATTTGCAATTTCGGCTAGGCTATATCTTGAGCAAACAAAACCCCCTACATGGCTTACACCACTTTTAGCTGAACCAATCTTTCATATAATATTTTCCAAAGGTACAATACGTGTTAACGACCAATTTTCTACTTTTGAGAGATTTTTTAGTGCTGGTAGCTGAGGAATAACTTTCATATTGTTCCAAAAGGCTTGATACGTTACTGTATTTCCTTTTATAATGTAGAAGTACACCGATTGCAGGAAACGATGATGTCTGACATTTCAATGTATCTAGAAAGTACAATTAGTTTTTCACTAGGCCTAATGTAATGGACAACTCTTTCTTAAGGAATATCTAAAAATGTTTATTTTCATACACAGTGATTAGTAACCTAAACAGGTGACTCAAGCAGTTTTAAAATAATGATTGTTCTGTGGAACTTTTGATTGTTTCAAACAGTTTAGCTTATCAAAAAATCTCAAGTAATTAATACATAAAAAAATTATACAGTCACTAAAAATCATGAAATAATTTTTTTTTTTTTTTTAAATACAACCGACTTCAAACGCTCTAAAAAGAATGAAATAATTTCAATAAAGTAAACTTTTGTATTAGGCAAGCTCACGTATTTCAAGTCGGCGCGGCTCAAACTACAAATATGATTAAAATTAAATATTGTGTGTGAATTTTGAAAATCAATAAATTGTAGCTGGATAACATAAATATATAAAAAAACATACTGAACTGTTTTGTTTATATATTAAAGGAAATATTTTCCTGTATTTTATGTTTACTTCAGAATAAATGCATTATGAAAATAAACACACAAATGTTCTATATGAATAGGAAAATAATTTAGTTTGATATTATGATAGGGAAAAGAAGCTAGTTTAGTATTAAAACGTTACTTTTCCAAGTTAGAAACATTTAAATGCGTTATAATATTTTTAAAGATACTCGTTAATACCACTATAACGCCGATCTCTGATTACGGTAATAAAATAATACTTAACGCATAACTATGAAAAAGACATGCAGATTAACACCTTTAGTTATAGATAGTCACCAGCAATATGGACACCCTCTTTAAATTTTGTATCAAAAACCATCATAGAGCCGCACCGACTTTAAATACGTGAGCTTGCCTAATACAAAAGTTTACTTTATTGAAATTATTTCATTCTTTTTAGAGCGTTTGAAGTCGGTTGTATTTAAAAAAAAAAAAATAAATTATTACATGTCCAAAAATATATTTTACAACAGTTTAATAGGTCATCAGTGGTTAACACAAAAATACAATCCCTACAATGATATAATTTTGTTCACGACCATCAAAAAGGGAGGATTTGTCACGATCCCTCTGACGTCATTTAATCGTGTGTGACGTAATCACAAAGCTAATTAATGGCCCTTGTTTACTGTGATTAATTAGTCCTAATTGGTCAATGCGCCGGACTCAAACACCTTGCTTGCTGTGACGTTACACTAATCAGCTGGGCACACAGCAGACCATCGATATGTTCACACGAATAGAGAATAGTATCGATATGATAACTGAATATAATTTTTTTAGAAAAATATTTAATTACAATCTGGGAATTAATTAAATTAATTAATTTAAAATTAATTAATTAATTAAATTTAATTAATTCTATACTAGAACAATAATTCAATTTAATGACAATTTAACATGAGTGCACTTAACAGTTTAACACTCCAACGAGTGCACTTAGATACGAAACAAAATATTTATAAAAAATGAACTAGAAACGATTTGGGAGGTCGATTGTATGACTTTTAATGAGTCTATTTGTAGGTTCACTGTTAACTGCTCCCCCTCGAATAAATAATTTAGTGTTTCAAACACTGTACAACACGTTTTTAGGTTAGGCTAAATCCAAACATTTAACGAAATGGGAAACGCTGCACCAGCTGATCGTAGTCGTAATATCTTTAAGTTTTGCCAACCTATTTCCATGCGTACACAACTGTTTCAATCGCGCGATGTGTAATTCACGCTTAGCTAAAAATTATCTGAAACAGTTGTTGTAGCAGTTGAGGAGTTATGAAACGTATGTTATCTGGTTTTATGATGTTTTAAATTTAATGTATAGGCTATATTTTTAATATTTCGATTTGAAAATACAAGGACCCAACTTTAAAAAGTAAACAATTTGATGGATCGATTGGTCTAACGTCATGAGTTATGATTGTCACATTTTTTTTTTTAATATTCCACTTCATTGTTATTATTTTGGAATAAATTACGTCATAATAAGTTTTAAAACAACGAAACAAATGTACTGCACAGGAAAAGTAGTGGGACACCTACTGCCTTGTTGTAAAATACAACGTTCAAACTAGTGTATTATTAACACATACCACATTAGTTTTATTTTTGTTTAAGGAGCAGCAGCTACTGCTACTGTTGCACCACAGACTTACCACAGACAATCACATAAACAAAACCGCACTATAATGCCGTCGACACCTCGCACTGCACTTAAAACTTTCAGTTGCAGTTACAACAAGCAAAACTGCAGCAACCTTTACCTATACTAGGGTTTAAGGAAATATCAGATGTGTGATGTGATACACATTTTGTACTTTCCAAGGTTGCAGACTTTTTTAATTAAACATATTTTATCCATGTTTTGCCTCCTGGATTGATAAAGAGTAATAGTAATAATAATAGGCTAAATACCTTATTTACATCTTCAATCCTAGTAGTCTTTTTATGATTACTATAGTTTTGGAGCTAACAGCTCCATTGTCAAATCTTCTTGTCTTGTTAAATTACTGTTGATAGCATTGGTCATTGTTGAATTTCACATGTAGACATACACACACACACACACGAAACATTTATATATACAAACGACATTGAAATTTAATATTTTGGCCGGCCTAAACAAAAAGTGACTAGCGTTGAATCGGCTAACATGAATCAGTCAGTCAGTGTACCGGTCCGTGCAACCACAACGCTAGTCACTTTTTGTTTAGGCCGGCCAAAATATTAAATTTCAATGTCGTTTGTATATATAAATGTTTCGTGTGTGTGTGTGTATGTCTACATGTGAAATTCAACAATGACCAATGCTATCAACAGTAATTTAACAAGACAAGAAGATTTGACAATGGAGCTGTTAGCTCCGAAACTATAGTAATCATAAAAAGACTACTAGGATTGAAGACGTAAATAAGGTATTTAGCCTATTATTATTACTATTAAACTTATTTGACGTATGACTGTAACTGTCACTGGGTACTACTTTTTTGTTAATTATGACATATTATCACTTGAATTCTAAAAGACAATCTTGAAGTTTCTATTAGATTACATGTGCGATATATCTGTTTTTTTTTGTTTTTTCTTATAACTGGGAAGAATTAATTTGTCAACATGTAAGTCAAAAGCGTACCTCAATATAAATATTAGGACGTTAATAAAAAAAAATATGTCGAAGTATAATATTTATCATCGATTTACTTTCATACAATTGCTGATACTATTACACAATTGCTACTATTGCTCATATATATTACATACATAACAATGAGATGGTATAATTGACGTGCATATAACCTAAACATTACCGAAAATAATAGTACAGTAAACTCAAAAAGTAATAAAGTAATACCACGCAACAACAAACAACGATGAGACAAACATAAGCCATTTGAGTGTCAGACTCTGGTGCGGTAGGGACGGGTTCCATTCCAGGAATATTTTATAACAAAATTATATTAGTTGTATTGGCCGTTTCCTATAAGACTGTTATATATAATTTAATTAATAATACCACTGGCGTAGGTATGCCTACAAACTAAAAAGGAAACGATAGTAGAATAAGCCAACCATTAACAAAGAAAAAAATCTACTCACTGACATTTGCTATGTACTCCCAATGGCGTGGTTCTGTCGTATTGTACCTTGTTAAATATATCCATTATCCCAATTCAATCTACGATCTCGCTCTTCGCTGTTTCAAGCTAACACGAATGTGCAAATTCTATTCCGTAACCAGTCAACACATGTTAAGCTCGCTGTAAACACGACGTATTAAAACTCAACAGCAAACCGACGTGTGTCATCGAGTGAACTGTCCAAGTTGTCTGTAAATCGAATGTGTTATGTGTGCTATCCCTCGTAAACACCTACAGCGAGACTGGGTGTCAAAATATCAGCAGGCAACATTTCTGACCGGGATTTATATTTTGAGATCAGCTTCGCAGCTTGCGTAAAACCGAAATACGAATCTGTAGAGGCCCCCCAGAGCGGTAGTCGCATAACACGTATAGCGGCCACAGCAGCGCGGTTGTCCGGCTCGATATTTACGGCCACTTTGAATATGTTTCGTCGGGATTTGAAGTTGCCGCTGTTCGCTGTTGATGCCTTTTCAGCAATTCAATCTCGGTTGAATGTTTTTAGGTTGTTTACATGCATCGCCCTTATTTGTAACGTAAGGTTGGATAATTGACTTTGGAAGCGAGTAAACTGTTCTTTCGATTTTAAAATATAAATCGTTAATAGTTAGGGGATTTTCTAAAAGAATTGCCTTTATAAAAGGTAGGATTTTACATTATGCTGTTTTATATTTGGTTACAATACTAACCGATGTTTAATTTCTGGTTGTTGGTCCAGATGTCTAAGCTTTACTATCCGACCTAAAATCTACTTACTCATGGCGAAAGCTTGCACATTTACTCAAATTTAAGAGCTAATATTATTTAATAAAATCATATCTGGCAAATAATCAATATACTGTACCATGAATGTGGAATATGGAGTTAGTTTATTGACTTCCTGGTTTCAGAGAACCCCAGAGTAGTGAGTAATTCAGTTTCAACCTTCTAGTTGAGACACAGGTATATTGTCTGTAGCAGATTAGTTACAGTCATATCTAGCCAATCTATCCATCTATCTATCTATCTATCTATCTATATATTAATAGGCAAGCATGTTTCTTTAAAACCTTTTTTCTCAGCTCGTGTGCATCGTAGGGAAAATCTACGCATACCGTTGGAAAGCTATTTTCCTGTAGGTGTGCAGAATCCCTTTATAAATTTAAATAGGCTCAAAGATAAGCACAAAAAATGAGTTTAAAAATTTGAAAAAATTAACATGGATCTTATGCGTTGCTATGCTGGTTACGAAATAACAACGAAATATAAACAGAAAATCAAAACAAATGGAGGAAACTCCAATCACATGTTTTATTTACAGTGTGGGGTGAAAATAGATAAGTGAGTACATTACATATTTTTGGTCGAGTTTCGACCACTGGACGACCTCTCGTCTATATATTAATAGGCAAGCATGTTTCTTTAAAACCTTTTTCCTCAGCTCCTGTGCATCGCAGGGATAAGCCACGCATACTGTTGGAAAGATATTTTCCTGTAGATGTGCAGAATGCCTTTGAAAATTAAAATAGGCTAACAAATAAGCACAAAAAATGAATTTGAAAACTTCAAAAATTAACATGGACCATATGGGTTGCCATGATGGTGACGAAATAACAACAAAATGTAAACAGAAAATCAAAACAAAGGGAAGAAATTCCAATCACATGTTTTATTTACAGTGTGGGGAGAAAATAGAGAAGTCTGTACATGAATGATTTTTGGTCGAGTTTCGACCACAGGACGACCACTAGTATAAATTAATACGCTACATGAAACTTTGTCGGTTGAACTCCTCCGCCATTTCTTAACCGATTTTATTCATTGACGTCTCATTGGAAAGAGCGTGTCGTTTAGATTTGCAAACTGACCTTACATTTTTATGTCCCTTGGGCTCAGCCCCAGTGGCTGTTAAAGTTCCCATGTTATCCTTATAAAGAACATAATTGTTTACATTTTGATCAGCTGTATAATTTAAGTGCTGTTATTAATTTTTCAATTCAAAGTCTTTTAAACTCATCGGAAATTATGATGGCTTTTATTTGTTTTTAAATAACTACTTTACTTCTTTGCAATTGCTCGAATTCGAGCAACGTGTTTACTAGTAGACTATTACTGTTCAAGCACCACTACAATTCTAATTCGGCTTATCATAATCAGAAATCCCGTCGTGGTTTGTGGAAATCCAGTAAATTATTAATCCATCACATTGTCAGCTGGAAGGTGTTATATGTATTACAAACTAAATATATTTGCTTTGCAAAATGTTTTTTTTCTAAGACCTAACCAAACATTTTTCCTATTTGGTTCAAATTACAAACCTTACACGTCCTCTCTTAGCCTGGCGCCATGACGCCTATACAAGTCTGTAAAACGCTTTCAAACTTTTATCATCGGTCGTCGGACCAGCTGGGGCATTGCAATTACTCCATATGATCAGATGTTTTGACACTGCCTGGGGACATTTTACGCGGGAAGGAGCACTAAAAGGCGGTAATACACGCTTATTAGTAGACATGCGCCTGACGAGCTCCCTAATTGTACATCAGATTGCGCGCCATTTTTGCATCTTACCTTCAGGACTCATGCACCCTTTAATCAGTTGTATAGTTTAGACTCTAACTGCTGTGATAGTACTAACGGTAGAAGGTGTTAATTTGTTGTTAATATCTTGCTTAGCGGCTAGGTTCCTTAGGCTGCTTAGGGTCCTGGCTCTCTGGAAAGAAACAATCATTTATTTAATCGCATTATTAACGAGACAATTTAGATATGTTATTTAGCATATCTTAATTTATTTACTTCAAACAGATTTATTTTTGGCTTGAGGAAATGTAACCTCTATGCGGAGGTTTTTTTAGTACTTGGGGAGTTACGCTCATTTTTATGTACAATGTTTAGACATCTAACTGGCACCAGCATACTTCATACTTCTTTTCTTCATCTTTGACCAGCAGTTGCTGGATAGATTGAGTCGATACTAACTAAACTAATAATTAGAACTATGCAGTCCATCGTCACAAAGAAAATAGCACATCTAATATTTCTAGATTTGCTTAAAAATAAAGTTTGTTGTACCAGAGCTACTGTAACCAATATGCTACATATAATTTGTACAATTTTGAAATCACAACAACGTTTGTTATTGACATTGTATTTTTTCATATGCTGTGCATTATACGATACCTGTACTAACATTTACATCCCTGGACGTTCTTGGTGTATACAATAAGGGTAATAAAATGCCAAAATGTTTTGTAAGATAAAAATAAAAACTTTTCTCCTTTCACCTGGAGCAGTACTGTACATGTAATAGTACGTAAAGTCTAAACCACTTCGTAGTTTGCTTATACACGTTTGCTTGAAAATAAGTCATAGCATAAGGGGCTTCATCGTTAAAAAAATATTTACCAATGTAGTAAAATTATTACAAGAAAAGTTTTGAAATTCTGTAAATGTTTAAACAAGTTGCTGAATACATAAGACAAACTCTACATCTTGGAACGTGAAACGTAACAATAATCATTTGCCAAGTATTTTTGAATGTTTGATAGTTTACCATTAATCTCGTGTTATGAGTGAGGTGTTTTTATCTCGTGCGGCTTTGAAAAAGATTTTTCTTGCCAACCTAATTAACGAATAATTTATAATTTTTTTCTGTGAACAACCAACTCAGAATATAGAGAGGGCCAGACTGTGCTAACTCAACCACTTGCAAATCCCACCATAGCGATAATCACCAAAGCGCTGCTTGATGGCGGAATTAATTCAAGATGAGATCTCGACCACGAGACCGAGTCATTCTGTAGCTGATAAATTATTAGCGTCAACCGAACTGAACGAGTCCGGCAATGAATAATTCAATCTTCGGCATCGCAGTCCTATGATAGTATCTGGCGACAACTCTGACACTGACAGAATCGTTCTTACCACAGCTACATAGTAAAGGTAGTGAAGCCCAAGGAGATTGGAATATAGTCCCGCGGAGGTTACGGAGCTCGTAAAAGTAGAGATTTCTTCATTGATAAAAGGTTCAAGTAAAATGTTAAAAGGTAAAAGTATTTTAAAATGTTAACCGAACATAGTAACTCAGTTAGTGTTATAGAGTCAATGGTGGAAGCGACTTGATAAGCTATACATTGGCCCAAGGAGATAGAAAATTACTTTACTCAAGTCCCCATTGGTTGGCCCATGCCTGTGTAACTTTACCACCACGGAACTTCACAGCCTTAAAATCGACGCAGTATGTCTATTTTACCGTTGACTTTTTATGATGCTATGATATAATGCAATTCGCCAAATTAACATCGTTCTATAGTGCGCTCAAGTATAAATTAAATCCCCAAAAATGTTAAAAGTAATAGTAATCTTACAACAAGCATGTGCATGAACCTAAAAGAAATGTAATTTTACCAGAAAAATAAAAATATACATAAATATTGTTTCCAAATAGTTACCAAATTATTATTGTGATTTGTGCCCATTTTAGGGTGGATATTCAGAGTGGTTCCCACCAAATCAATTGGATATTTAGAGCAATTTTTATGTACACCTTACACCTTACTAGAAAAGATGACAAAGGACAAAGGTTCAACATTTTATATTTTTGCAGATATATTGAGTGTTGGTGTGTGGATGAAAACCATATATTTTCAAAAAGAGACTAAACACTTTTAGACAATCTGTTCAATTGAAAGAGCAATAAATAACCTCCGGTTCAAACAATAATCTGTAATTGAAAGGTGGAATTTACGAACTAAATCCATAAAAGCCGAGCGTTGTTCCTAATTCCCACCCTCTGTTACGACGTGAGTTAAACGGAAATAAAACGGAATATAAAGGGGTGACCTTGGGACTAGAGGGTGTAATAACTAACCATATTGTAGTCAGTTTCGGTAATGCTTCCGGCACAATACTAGGGCGGTTAGCGACAAAGACACCCCACTTATACAGTGTATTAATAAACAAGCTTAAATTGCGGCTAATTCCCATTTGATTCAGCCAATATAGGATCTGTCTGTATTGTTGGTACTGTCGATCATTGATGTGAAGGGTGGTCCTCCTCATCCCCCTCCCTTCGCACTCGTGCTGGGGGTCGGGGGTATTTGTAAAACTGTGTGAAAGGAAAATCTGTTGGTTGGAAATTCAGTTTTTGTAGGTAAAAAGTGTTATGTGCTTCAAAATCTCCAATGGGTAATACAATTGACAATACACAGAGTTAATTCCCATCCAATGTAAAAATTTGAAGAAAAAGATCGTGGTGCAATCTGTTGAGATGGTCTACCTACTAATGGCAATATTTTGTGTCAAGTGATGAGTCAATCAGCTGTTGGCATGTATTTTAATTAATACTAGCTGTACGTGCTTCGCAACGGGAAGAAAAATCTGTTTCATTATCAATGAAATGAGCATTTGGCAGTTCTGATTGTTTACAGTAAAATGTCAACGCAAAGGTAAACATTGTAAATTTTCTCATTCTTCCATGGAGACCAATATTAATATTTACTTTTGAAAACCTCACCTCTAAACTTTGGACATTCAAGGGGCGTATCCCGAGAGGAACTCATGGAAGTGAATAGGCCTATAACATTCCTAGATATGTGGAAAATCTTTGTGATTAATTTTGTCTATATCGGTTTAGTATTTTAGTCGTGACAGCTGCCCAGACAGACAGGCAGACACCACCTCAATTTTATAATAGTATAGAATAGATAGATAGATTTAACTCAATACACTAGTACCATAGACCAAAAGAATTGTCTATGCTAGTAAAAGACAACCTCTAGTGAGATGGTCCTGCCTGAACTTCCATCTATTTTCTTGGCTTCACATTTTTAAATTGGATGGGAAGTCTAATACCAGGAAGTAAGTTAAATTATCGTACCTTAAATACATGTTGTTAGTTTTAGTAATCTTTACTTAGTGTGTTCACCGAGAATTTGTTTTAAGAACTCGTATGAAGAATCTTGGTTATATTTGCGCTCATTAGATGAGATGGAGACATAGTAATACATGGATGCAATTTAATATCTGGATTATCCATACAATTCTATAGGTTAAACTCAAGCATGTGGATTTGTTGTTATTTTTAAAGTGTAAGGTTTCAACATCGAATCTTATTTTATGTCAAAGGTATTTTCGGGAAAAGCCGTGTGACCTCATATGGAACTGAAGAAAAATAAAAAAATCCTGTGCAAGTATACAATTTTAGCCTAAAAATCTAATTATTTTAGTATTTTTGTGCATTCAATCGAAACAGAATATTAATATTTCAATCAGAAAATTTAAGCAACAAATCGGACCAACCCCATATTGTATGTGCAACCCCGTAAAGTACTCAATGTCAACACGCAACGCAACCCATTACCATAAAGACATGCGATTCCATTACCGCTTTGGGATTACCGTCGTAATCAGCTGGTAATCAGCTGGTCAGAAATCGGAGACGCATAATCCCATTAATACGGAATTGTAAATTACACTATTCCACTTTCGACTTTCGAATACCGACTACATAAATACGGAGACACATAAATTGTTGGTTACTTAGAGTAAACAAGTCTGTCGCGAGCGATACGCGATCGCGGACAACTCTATAAATAATAAATTCGGATTAGGGGAGATTTTAACGAATGCGCTGCTTTGCATAAATTCTTCGACTCGTCCTGGAACGCAGTTCCATATTTCACCAATAATAAAATAGGTTAATAGAACGGTTTCGGTATTTTTGCTGATTTATCGAGGCATTCATGTTTTATTGGTTTAATATTTTGATATATCTGGAAACTTCTTGAATTTGAACCCATTCGGGTTTCAAATATTTTTTACAAATACCTGAAATTAAACTACATGGAACTATACATTAGTCTACTTGTTCTTGAGTCAAGAATTTCAAAGATCGACCTTTGCCGTGGTATATGAATCTCTGTCTTTTAAGTTTCAGTACTACGCCATATTAGCACTCTTCTTGAAGGTAGACTGAAACGAGTCCTTGGAACCTGTATTTTGTACATTTTGTATATGTACTGTATTTACTTTGGTTCTAATTCCTGTAACTTTACTTTTACTTTAATTTAATACTTTAATCTAAAATTACGACCATACGAATGTAGGTATTTTAAGCCAAGTATGTATGGAGATGAGTGGTGCGATCTTGTAGTCTTGTTAGGGACTAAGGCCGACATTTTTCATTAGACGCATCTGTTAATATTAATAGCCCATACAGCCAATGGCAACAAAGGGACCTACAGTTTATAGTGGAATCCGAACCAAATCTTTTCCTTGTAATTAACAAATTGGCCTAATTATCAGGATAGCACTGCGGATAGTCGTAGTACCATAGATAAAACATACTCCCTTAGGTAGTACCATAGATAAAACATACTCCCTTGTGTTGGTTCGTCTATGGTAGTACTCACTAGTGCGGACGTTAATCCACACCAGGGACCATCGCACCCACAGTGCATGCCTATAAATATCCACAATTCGTAACAGTTGTAACAGTCTTCCCTTTCAAAATTGTGTTTATAATTTTTACCAGCCTAGTTGATTTGTCTTGAACTAGTAACTATTATTGTGTTTACATTAGTATTTAAGTTTTTCCCTTAAGAATCAGGCTTTGTTAAGAGGAGAGCATTTAGAAAATGTTCTAATTAATGTCCTGATTCCATTGAAACTAAAAAAGATATCACACAAATAAATTATCATCACGCCCTACCCTTGTTTCCGCCGCAGCATGGAATTAGTTTATCTCGTAAACATGATATGAAATTGTTGGTTACTTTTCCAGTACATGGTCTGTTTTACTTTCTTATTCGTTAAGAACACTGAACAGTGAAGAAATACCTACAATTTACCATATTAGGCATGCTGCGAATTAAGCAAAGTAATTTGACCTCAACTGTCATGGTTCCAAACCCAATCAGACTGACCTGTTAGAATACAGCTTGGACTCCACAAAAACGGTGTTTCAATCATACGATTATAATTTAAAAGGGCTCAACCTGTTAAAAACTCGCTATGAAGGTCAAGGACGACGAAGAAAAAAACTGAATTTAAAAGCGAGATCGGCTAAGTGATAAGTTTCTAGGCTGACATGACGTCTTGATGAAGGAAAACTGTCAATATTTGGACCACATGTTGACAAACTGACAGGAGATATTTTAAAGTTTTCAACGGATCAACTCTAGCAGTTTCTGATTTAATTGATTGTTTCTGAAGTCTATTACTATTAATTACCTTATTCAATAGTATTTTATGGTTCCTTCAAAAATAGGTATGGATAAAGTATGTTAAATTATAGTAGTAAATAAAGCACAACTTAGCACCCTGAAATAATAATTATATTTTTCGTAGAAGTTACATGTTTCAGACATGAGTCCATTTTCAAACTTTAAATAACAGTAAACATGTAACCTTTGTTTATATTGTTTGTTTGTGTATACACATAATTTAGATTAGATTCATACACAAACAAACAATGTAAACAAAGGTTAAGTATTTACTGTTATTTGAAGTTTGAAAATGGACTTATGTCCGAAACACGTAACTTCTACGAAAGAAAAATATAATAATTATTTCAGGGTGCTCAGTTGTGCTTTATTTACTACTGTAATTTAATATATCAGTAGCCCTATTACGTGAACACCTAAATAAAAAAAGAATAAAGTATGTTTTTGTGTACAATAATGCTACTTTTATTATCTTCAAGAAAATATTATAAATAATGTTAACAGTACTATATTAGGGATCTTCATGAAGAACTGTAAGTGATTCTAAGCTTATACCCTGGACGACTGGTGGAACAAAAATATGGAAAGATATACTTCACAATACAAAAGTCACTGTTTTTACTAAATTATCTGTAAGCTCATTGATGTCAGTCATTGCCTCTGGGTCCCGTAAGTATGATTATCACTTAACACGTTTTAATATCTAAGAGGGGATGAATACACTCATAGATGTATATAATTTCCTAAAACCCACGAAATGAAAAATAGAGAAGTACAAAGTCATGAAAACGTGTAGTATGTGTTTATATTATCACAAATAGGGATGGGGACGCCACCTAGATGCGTATTTAACTTAAAATATATGAGTGAAGGATGAGTGTAGAATGGAGTGTGATGGTCTGTGGTGGCTTTGTTACTGACTAAGATCAGCTGCTTCATTAGCCATGATAACTTATGTAAACCCCGATCAGGAACAGCTGGGTCCAATTTCGAACCCTTCAAAAAGTTACAGACTTTTCTCAGGATTAATCCGGCAACCTTTTAATTGTTAGGTGAGCACTACCACACTCACACAGCTATCCAGCTAATACCCATATGATACAGTCATTAGTACCCAAATGATAGGGTTGCAATTATTTCATTTACGATTCAGAATAGAACCAAGACTGATAAGGGAATTCCTCATCAATATTATTTGAGTTTTCACGTATCTTTGACGTTATGAAGCTCGGTTGGCCGTTTTGATTTCCATTTAGCGGTTTACGGCGAGGAGAACTTGTAATTATATCTTGTCGCAGTCTTTAATAAACTCACCGCTAAGAGGTTGTCGAAACTGCCCCATAAATATTAGCCTTCTCAAACTAGTGGCAGATTTCTATCACTCGAGATACGGATACAATGACTTAATTCACACCCACGGAGGCGTTTAGGAGACGATTTACGTCCGGCCGAGTGCCAAACTGCTAAATTATTGACAGCGATTAGTTTCGAGAGTGATGGCTTGAACAGCGGTTCCAAAACGCTCTGAGCCAAATTTGTTACCTGTATCATTTAGGCATTGATCTGGAAGAGTGTGTTACAGTACTGCTGATACTATTTTACATGCTCCCCTTGCTTTTTTTACAACGATTGCACAGGTAACCCCACAACAGAACGCCTGCATATGCATGAAAAATAATGATATCTAATTTATTAGCAAGAAATAAACCTTGTAATAGAAAGTGTTATAGAATGCCACAATTATCGCCTAGCTCGGGCAAAAAACATTGCAATAAATGCGGGTTATTTATTATGTATTTCGTTTTCGTATGGGTTTCAAATTGATTATCAACGGGTTTCCATCCCATGCCTCGAGGACCGCGGTTGTTCCGCAAGACTAGCTCCGAAAATTTTGAGTTTTGGAACAGTGCCTTTGAGTGTTATAACTTTCGGAGCATTGTCTAAATTTTGAGGACCATAGATCTGCTATACTCAATAACAGTCGTTCACTTACTCGCAGATTTAATTTTCAGTGAATTACTCATACGATTTTCTTATAATCAAACAAATAACAGAGCCAACCCACGACCACTAACGCTCAGTCACGCTGGTGTGTGTGTGTGTGTACAGGCCCCATATTTATGTCCGGCTTTAATAACGTATCATTCCAATTACGAAGGGCCTGTCGCGTCGGCGCGCCGCTACTGCTACCATCTCGCTGGTTATAATCAGGCGCACGCAGCTTCCATCGCTGCACTGATAAATCCAATCGCTCATTACCTACTTGGCGTCCTCCCGATTTTAATTTTATAATTACAAGCTACAAAACAGCCTCGGAACTGGTCTTTGAAAATCTAACTTATTGGATCCCCGCATGTGACCTGGGCAGCTGGAGGAATTCGGGAAATTACACATTAACCGTGGGACGTGACACCGATGATTTCCCCGATAACGGTTTTATAAGTTGTTAACTCTGTGTGTAATTTTTATATCAATTACGATGTTTGTTTTACCAGAGATTAGGGTTGGACGACTCACTCGAGTTTTAATTATAAACCGTGTCTATTACGTATCAAATGGAGGCTTGATTACTATATTTTGTTATAGTTGTTGAATGCGATGAAGATATCCGACTATGATGTAGGAAGTGCTGAAGATGTCCAGAGATTTCTCTAAGAATTGGTCAAAAAAACTTATGTAATTGATAAAGTGTTTGCAATTTGTATGGAAATTTATTTAACTGAAATGCCTAAGCAATTTTCTTGCAGCGTCAAATACATTCACTGAACTAACGAAGTAATTTGTGTGAAATAAAATTTCCGTGAGTATATAGGGTAACACATGTGTTATGGCTATTACTGAGTTATAATAAGACTAGCAGAGTACCCGTCCTTCGTACGGGGTTGGCATATAAGTATAAAATGCTTATTGCAGTTATACTCAAGCTTTGCGTTTGCAATGGGAGAGGAAACAGTTTGATAAAATTTCCTTCTTTAAATTTACGGTATACTATAGTATTACACATCTACCATAGCCATAATGTTATACCATTTCACCTAAACAATAGAGAAAAATAAATTATCAAACATTCGCAAAATAGTCCGTTCGGAATCAATACTGCCAGCAGCAGCATGGAAATTCAGATCATATAATCACACACAAAAGAATTAAATATTTATTCTATTTGTCAATATACACTAGGTGTATTTAAAAGAGTAGTCTTTCTTCGGTATCGATACATCACTATATCAACAGTTTGATTATTGATCGTTATCTTGATATCTAGATTGGTAATATGAAAAGTAGTTCTGATCATTGATATAGAACTAACATACCTTCTATTACACCCAACAAACATGTTTTCATGTAACGGTCAGCTCAGATGAGGTAGTACCGCAACAGCCTTCAAAAGTTTTTTGTGGGTTTGACTCTTGAGATAATCTCTAGACACTTGAGCGTATATTGGTTGCTGTGAATATTTGCAGTATATATTGGGAAATGAGTATAGAATGTGATGCGTTTCGTGCAGTATTACGTTTAGATTCATAGTGAATGAGAGTCAGGTTCAGAATTAGTGCTAAGTAGCAATAAAGTAAAAGTTAAATCCGTTAAATACTGTCCTTTTTTAGATTCTAAATTGGCAAACTACCATTAAGTTATTTAGGACTCTTAAGTTAATATTTCCTAAACAAGCCTAAATTAAGAATTTTAAACGCGTTTATGATGAACAAAATACCGTCCCATCTTACTTGCTTGTCCACAGCAAATTTCTGTTCAGTGTTTTTATGAGAAACAGTTTATAGTACTTGTTGTGAAGTTGAGGATGTGCAGTAAAATGTGGTGACCGTGGTCCAGACCTAAACTGCCTCGTCTAGACACAAATAAATACTGACCATGTTCCCATGACCAAACGACAACTTAACAGACTCTTGAAGTGTTAAAGCATCTTAGAACCTCTAACAAAATAATTGCGTACACCACTAAACAGTTCCATTTGCCCACTTGTATAAAGATCCTGATGGGAAAGGAATATTTGACTATGTGTTACTAATAGTTGATAGTGTTTGCTAATGACAGTTACACACAAATCAAGCAGCTTGAAGAATTTTAACGTTATTAGCCCTTCTTGTAAAAAAAAAAACAATTACTTCAGGCTGTTAAATGTTCTCTTTGTAAAACAGCACCTATGTACACAATTCAACTTGAATGAATAGTTTTCAAATCAGAATGTTACTAAATAAATTAATTTGTAACGTTTTGGTGAGAATTAGCACAAAAAAACTGATATTTTGTTCATGTTTGTCAATAATAAAAAAACATCCTGAGTGATGTAAACACACTCAGACCGGAGATAGTCTACTGCAATCATCCAAATGTTACGTGCCAACGTAACACTTCACTAAAACTTCATTTATAGTAGTTTTGGTTTTAAACATTTTGGATATTTTTGTCTAGTAAACATTTAATTAGCCATTGCTCGCTCGCCGTTGCTGGCCATTACTCAATTAATAACCGATGATAACTACCATACGCAGTAGAACTAACTGGATTCAGAAGCCTAGTTCATTTTTCACTACCACAGCACGAGCCATCTAATGACGGTTTGTCTAACCCGTAATCTCATATATTACGTAACCACTATGACCAATGTGAAGCACGGCCTTAATAAACCGTAGATACGTCAACTGCAATTGTATAAGGTAGTTTGTTACAATCGTCGTCTAACCTAACCTCTGCAATTGACTTGGGGTAGGCCTACTGAAAGAGGACATCCCATCTATATGAACAAATTGTAGTTGTTTACTCGAAGATTAGGCTTAAACAAATGTTTAATTTACTAAGGCACGTCAATACAAATACAACATAAAATAAGGCGACATAAAGCATGCCACAATAAATAGTATATTTCATCACGTAGGCGTAAAGTGACTCTTTTCGACCCGAGGTCAAGTTTTACGATCGAGGCGAAGCCGAGAGGTCGGAAAATAAGTGAGGGTTGAAAAGACACTTTTTTGTCCGTGTAATGAACTATATTTTTCATCAAATTGCACCATTTGTCACCAAACTAAGTTAGAAATCGAAAATACTTTTCATGTAAAGATAATCTCACAAAACTACTTCCAACTTTAATTGTTATCAATTTTGCTAATGAAAACATCAGCTGATTAGTATGAGATTACTTCGTCTATTACGATTGAGTAGGTGTACATTGCACAATCGTTTATCGAGCTATTGACAAGAAGGCATCAACAAGCATAAACCAATGAAAACAATCGATACATACTTTCGATACATGCGTTTGTTTACAATTGAAATTTACAACTGAGTTTACAACAGCTGACCTTTACCATAGACTAAATGAAACAAGCTTTTACTTCCAAGGGACTAAAAGAGCTGCTTCACCCGCAACTCATGCATTAAAACTGTTGTTTTTTACTGCAGTATAACGAAACGGTTCTTTTGTATACCGAGGTAGTTGACGAGGCCAAAAATGCTATTGTTTTCAATTAGGTGCCCAGTGCTCTTCCAGTTTGTATCGACATAAGAGTAGTTAGCGTTTGAAAAATTAAACTGCATTTCCTTAAAGCACACTTTGTCGATGGCACAATTTAACGTTAAGTTATTTAATTAATTGATTGTCGTCCGATGATATGTCTAGGTCTAACCCCATGCCAAAAGTTCAAATTGAACTAAAACCAGCATTTAAGTTAAACATTTTTGAATTAGAGGAATATTTTTTTATCTTCTCATATACTTGGGAGAAGTCGGTGAGATAACACACTGTGACGTTTCTAGACCTGATCATGTACTCCTGAGCATCTGCAAAAGAAAATACTTACCGTGAGAACGAAAATACCGTACTCACAACAACTGCACAGTATATTAGTAGCACTGGTAAAATTAAATCCCAAACTTAATTATTCGAACAGTCTCATTATTTATTAACCTGTCACCAATCCCTAAAAGTAATTACCTATGTGCATATGAAATGTTCGATCAAATAGTTTAATTATTATAATTTTAGATTTCATAATAACATGATGGACATAAAACACACCGCGCGCCGTGACGGACAACGGCTAGAAATGTATAGGCCTAGGCTACAGTAATTTTAAACAAATGTCAAGCAACTCCGAGTGTTTTAGAACTGATATTCCCATGTGAAAGCCTCGTTCCGACGAGAAGAGGTTATAAACACCTCATTTTATATATAACTCTCATCTCGGCTGTGTCATTTACATTTCAGTAATCCTTTTAAACGTCCTGCGCGTGTCGTCATGCGTTTAGTTATTCATATTTTGTCATTTAAACATTTCCTCGTATAAAGTTTAGTTTTAATCACAAAACGTATGTCATAGAAGGGATATAAACTATCCAGTCTATACGTGGGAATATCAGTTTGTTTTACATGTAATAATTTAATTTGAGTGTCTTATAAACTGGTTGATATTGTTCTAAATTTATTAAGGCATTCAAGTGATACAGTTTAAGTAATTTATGATTTTACAATGTTTAATGTTGGATGAACTCCGGGTAAAAATAACGATATTTTTGACAACTGTGTGCAGTATTGAAATTTTACTTTTAAGTAATCCAATTATCATCCCGATGAAAAATTATAAATTTTTTATTTCTTTCAGTACAAACACAAACCCTCCAAACACTAATAAAACGATGACACCGTTTTGGAGCAAAACTCTGTACCGTACTGTTTTAGCATTGATTATACATCTCCACAAGGGGGTAAATGTAATCAATGGTATTAGGTTTGGTAATTTTATTTAAATGATTTTATAGATCAATAACACTGTTTCATAACATATTTATAACAGATTAATTATGTACAAATTAAAACCATAAGTATACTACAGCTATTTTGGGGGACTTACGTACACTAAACATCCAATGCCAACCATCTATTATATAGACCAGTTGTGGCTGTAGCAATTTCTTATTCAAAAAACACATATTTTAAAAAGTCTCCTTTAAGTTTCTTTATTCACGCCATGATACAGAGTTGTAGCAAAAGAAATGCTACAACTTGTAAGGTTCCCAATTTCAGTTTGATCTGGTAAAATAGTTATCCAGGGGAGCATTTCACAGTGTCCAATGTGTTCACAGAAGGTCCAAAACTTATAGTTTAGTTCACTGTTTATAAATTATTATTTTACATGGCTGAAAGGATGTTTCTTTAGTTCCAAAATTGATTATGTCAAAAAGTACTGAAGATGATCCGTGGTCAGTTGGTGCATTTCGAAGCAGTACTATTTTGTTAATTTTGTGACTCAATTCATTGTTTAAAATGTTCAATCTTGGAATAAAACTAGGTGAAATTCATTAACTGCTTCTGGTATTACAACATCCATGGGATAACCATAAGCAAGTAAAGTATTGCAGTAAATTAGGAAAAGTCTACCGACAGGCTGAACGTAGTCACCGGCTCTACTATAAATCAACACCACAGGACGTTACTAGAGCGAGATGCACGGTTAGGTTTTGGAAGTGTGGCAGGTTTTAATTTTCTGACGAAGACCTTCATTAATATCTACGTGTCAGCTACCGAATTTACTGCTTCTGGTTGTGGTTGCTAGCGCTGAGCGCTCTGAAATTGGGCGTTTGAAACCAGCGACACTAGCGCCAGCCGAGCCAGCGGCGCGCCTAGGAACCAGTGTCCATCAATAGCAGCTAGCAGCACAACATACTGATCAAAATGTGCCGCACTCAACCAAACTGCTAAATATAGAACAGAACGAATTCTATTTTTAGCGTATCCCAATAATACAAAGCTGTGCATTATTATAAGAATAACAAGAGTTTAAAATTATGGTTTTTCTGAAATTCTAAGTTTTAGGACAAGTAAAAGACGTTTAATTGATCTGTAGATTAATAATATACAACAAGTAAGTAAATAAACATACTTCAAACTACATTATGTGATGTGTTTAAAAGTCAGAAAAATTCTGTAACGTCAGAACGAGTTACCTATTTGATCACGCTGTTTGGATGGGCTATTTTGTATCAAAACCTTTTTAGCTCCCAGGTCAATATTTCAGTGTATACCGTTGTATTGTAAAGTATTGTAGCGGTTTGGAACAAATTTACAGTATTGTATTATTATTACTGTGAAAAACGTGTAGAATGAGCTTTACTTGTTGTGCATATTATGTTAAAAAATAAAAATTAAAACTCAATTAACATCACACTGAATTGGCAAATAAATAATGAGGAGAGATGACAAGGCAAAAAGTTAGTGTCAGAAGTGGGATTCGAACCCACGCCCACAGAAGTGGACTGCGACCTGAACGCAGCGCCTTAGACCACTCGGCCATCCTGACTTGCTGATGGAGGCGAAAATAGCGGTACACATAGTACAAAGAGCATGTTTTGGAGCATATGATTTTTTGCCAACAATCAGAAATAGTACAAGCGAGCACAAAATATAGTAGCCCAGCCCCATTTCCTATATAAACGTAAGCTACATAAGTTAATTTTTGTAACTCCCCGAAGGCATGCATTTTAAGCTGTTGATGATTAACTAATTAAAGAGCAAAAGTTGAATACAATAACTTACTAATTAAATTGAATCAGTCTAATCCCGTATTTTGAGCGTTTTAAATGTGTAACATTCCCTGTTCATGGTCCTAAGTAAGCCAATTGCATAGTGTACAATGGTGTATTTAAATTTATTTAAGTCTGACTCAACCAAAACAAACACCGAAATAATCAATATTTCAAATTATTATTTCCTTTTAACATAAGCTTAAATTTTGTAATCCACTTGCCTTAACTGTATGGAGTCGTTGTACAACTAACGGGTGTTCAGGAGAAAAGGTGGTAAGAAAAGTTTCGACAGATTGCCAAACGGTTCAAATGGTTCAATTATTCACTCACTAATTTGTACACGTTTGACCAGGTTATTATCATTATTATAATATTATTAGTGAGGATATGTTAAGAGTTTTACATTATAAACTTTTACAAATCATTTCAATGGACTTGGCCTGTATATAATGTTAAATGATATGAAACACCTGTATTCCCATTGTTGTGAATGGGAATACGCATTGTTACGTTTTATTTAACTGAATACATATGATGCAGTACAAATCTAATTTTATTCTTGAAGAGGGGAGGGAATCACAGTGGTTCAATTAACTACTCATATTATTCCTTGGTCAGGTTTAAACTTAGTACACTAGTAAATTTTAACGTAGTTTCAACGTCGTATATCCCTCTTATAATTACGTAAAAAAATCCAATGGTGAAAAACCGATCACCGATGAAAACTGATAAACAGATTAAGTATGTAAATGTATCTAAAAAAATGTAATGTATGTTGTGTGTAAATGTATGTATTAAGAAATAAATGTATCTTTGTCTCGTTGACTCTTTGGAAATTCCTCAGTTATCCTTGATACTTATACATACTTCACGCTAGGATATAAAATCATAAAAATAACAGGAGACAAGCCGGTAAACAAACTCGTAGTCAATAAACACATCAGCTGTATCGCTGATCTGACGGCTGTCCGGTCAGTTGGGCTTTCTGCTCTGGATTGTAAAAATGCATCAGTAGACGCCGTCGCCGTAGCAGCCTTGATCTGACGGGCAAGATCTCCGCGGCTCATGAGATGGCCTGCTCTCTGGTCTCATGAAACTGTATTGTAAATTGAAACGAGTTACATGCAGATGTCAGGATGGAACTTTGAAGAAGAAGAATCAGAAGTGTTATAATATGTTTAACTATTCATTCGTGCGTCCTTTTGAATGGAAAGATGAAAAGTGTATAGCCAGTACTACAAAGACCTAATAATTTTATCTTTTAAGAAAATGAGTGCAAAGATATTTGTTGATTCATCATAAATTAATTTTGATATTGCTCTTTAGAGTGGGTCTTAAGCCAAACCAGTTTGGTCGCTAGAGAAAAAATAAAAATAAATATCATACAAAATCTATATAGGGTAGGGGGGTGTATAGGGGGGGGGCTATAATTTCCAACGTACTTTTTTGTCGGGAGACCATAACTTCCTTATTTCTTCACCAATTTTCGTAAATGAGGTGTCATTTTAAAGTTTTGTTTTTACTTACTACCCGGGGAAAATATACAACTCACTAATTTTTAAGTAGTTAAAAAAACACTATTTATCATATCATTCTGCAAGTAATTTAAACTTTAAATGTTCATTTACATTATTCGGTCAGCTGAAACACGTGCATTAAATTAATCAAAATAAACTAATATTTATTTCTCAAATCTGAGTGCTTTGTTTTTACTTCATCAATGGTGACCAACGTATTGGTCTTTTGCTTTCTACGACAAAAATAACTCCGTGGATGAAATCAGATTATTCACTTTAAATAAATCAAAACAAGAACAAGTCAAAAGTAAGTACCACATGGATTCTTTAGCTTTAATATTTCTTTATTTACAACATTGCCTTCATTTTGACATACCTTTACCAACCGTTCTATGGATATAATCTTCAAATATCACCTCTTATCTTTTCTTTACTACAGTTTTTAATGAATGGTTATGTTGTGTTGATTTTGTTACCGACAGGAAACGGTTTATATCAGTTTTGATTCGGTTCTTTACCAAGGTACGTAGAACGCTCTGTTGTCTGAATTTGAGTTTCCTTAAGCCCTTTAGGTTAGTTACCTGATAAACCCATGCTAAAAATTACTCTATTATCATTCACAAACGCCATTTCGTTTTATGAATTTGCAAAATTGTCATAATTTTTTGGTAGCTTTGTCTAGTTTTCATAAATGTTTGTGCAAAGTTTACATTTCGTATGTTTAACTATTCTTTAGAAAAAATTAATAAGTGAAAAATCTAAATGACGTCTGTGTGAGTAAATAAGGACTTCCGGGATATTTAAATATGGTATTTAGCTAGGTTTCTCACTCAGGAACAATGCTCCAAAATTTTGGTAGAGAGTTCCGGGTCACTCTGTATACATGCAAAAAAAAGTAGTATTGAGAGGGGTAATTTAGAACCCCTGCTTTAAGGTCTCTGAAGACATTTAAAGCCTGGCCACGTTGGAAAGTGTTTTTTAGCCTTTTAAGCCACCCTCCACTTTAGCGGTGACCTAGAGGCAGAGAGCAGGTCCGTTGGTGGTATAACCAGTTTGGGAGTCAACACCTCGGCCATTGGCTAGGTCAGTGGTCAGTGGTCACCTGCCGCGACCTTGAGTGATCCTTAGGGCATCTGCAACTCCGCAACTGCTCAACTGCAATCCATACTACTTGGCTCGAACCTCGAATGCTAGACCTGCATAGTCCAATGTTCCCACTGCCGCCACCTTGAGCGGTCCTTAGACAATCTGCAACCCCGCAACTGCTCAACTGCAATCCATGGCTTGAACTAGGACTGCTAGACCTACATCGTCAACTGATCCCACCAACACTAAGTCACTAGGAAACTAGGGTACTTTCATATTATACGGAGGCCACTTATTTTACAGCTCACTGCGGCGGTTAGGTTAGGTTGGGTTATCATAAATATGTTTGTAGGACTTTCCTCTTTTCATTATGAATTGAACGATACCAGACGAGTCATAAAAAGATTATGATTACCTAACCGAACCTAACCGCCACAGCGTGCTGTATAAGGGTGGCCTCCGTATAGTACGAAAGTACCGAAACTATAGGTTATTTTCACACGCCAACCCTTCTTCTAATAAAAGAAGATAAGGGTCAAGAGTTTGAATATACGCTTTCAATTAGCCAAATTTACTACTTGTCAAACCTCAACTGCACTTCACCACAGACCTTTTGTACGGAATGGTCTGGGTGTTGATCTGATACGAGATCAATTACTTCTCGTTGATAGTGACGTATCGTTGCCGTATGAATCGCATAGGCAAGCCAGTTCGACTGGAGTGATATCAGTCGCAGCGATGATGGTCTCGAAACACCGTTTCTGGCTTATCAGTCCAAGATCACTGGGTTACCGTTGACAGAACTAATTAATAATCTTTTTGGGACGCTTGTTTATAAAGTGGCTGGATCTAGAGCAGTCAGCCTAGTATTTAAATATAAAACACATTCAGACATCTGAGGACAAAATGCCCCCTCCTTTTCACCGAATCCTATTGATTTCTATCACTTTATTGTTAAGATAATATGTAACTTGTCCAGTGCACGGGCAGATCTGCACTTTTGCAGCTACTGTAAGGAACATTTTCACAATTTACACTAACTACAAGTGCCAGCCAAAACTGGCAATAAACCAGACACCCCTGAAACTTCGAGTTCTCACCAAGACAATTCCAAACAAACTTCCATAAAACCCTACACAAGTACGAGTGCTAACAAGAAAACCAATTTACCAACTGTAAACATTGTAGCTGAAGGTAGTGAGAAAGCCGTAAACCCGGACAAAAACCAACAAGTAGGCAACAAGAAGGCAACAAATAAGCAACAAGGCAACGGCCAGGCTAATCCGGGGAATGGGTTATAGTGTCTTTGATCAGGTTTATGTGCGGTTGTGCTTAATTAAATCTCCGAAGCGTGCAATTTGAGCCGTACAAGGAGTCGGAGTGATGAGTTCGGACAAGCGTGCAAAGTGGCGGCTACTGCGGTGCAGATTGCAATTTATGGGAAGACTAATGAGAGGCAACCCGCTAACCGAGACTCGGACAACGGACATCCGTGCGGGGGCTCAACATTGGTATGGTTTAGTTAGGACATGGTGTTCTCCATCTCTCCATATCTCCTCCTTAACTGGTTCTCAATGGGGCAGAAAAGCCATGGGAGAAGAAATCGGGTACAGTTGTAGTCACGGTTTGTTGATCACTGATGACTACAAAACAAGATTCAAAGATCAACTAGGAAACAAGATCTGTAAAATAAGACAACGTTGGTAAAATCCACCAGGGTCAATAAGAAAGTAACCTCCATTTGGTCACTGTGCGGAAGATAGAGAGGGCATTGCAGTCAAATGTGCGACAGGTCGCTCGGAGTCGGCGCCCAGCTATAGTGAAGGTCGTGCAATCACTTATTTCAAGTCTCAAAATGTGTGACTTGGTAGAACCCCCTACCAAAGATAAGGTGGGGGCTACCATAAAAGTGAAAACAGTTTTCAGATTGGTACGTATTCTGGAATGTTTGTGCGGTGTCTGGGCTAAATGCGACGAGTGAAGAGGTAGACTTTGAATGGGTGTACCAGTATACTTAACCCGATAACTAACCCTGGGTGTACCAAGGTTAGACAAAACTATCACATTCCTATGATGTTCTCTGACGTCGTCATGCAAAATGACAACTTCCGAATACAGGCTGCTAGGATAACAACGATAAATATCCTGGAAAAATTATATTGGAACGTATTCTGAATCAGTCATAAAGCCTAGACGTAAGCTCCCAACAACTGACATCTATTCATGTATCTATGAATACAAAGAAGTAGCAAGGATCTCAGATCCAAGCAGTTATGAAGATGAAGAACTAAAAGATTCTGCAGACTGGCTCCAGGCACATGCAGCAGATTTTGATGAAGATAGCCATATATTCCAAATCTTCAAGATTTATATCTAAACAGGATTTTAAGACGACCATTATTTTGTAGAAGTTAAGCCTTTTGTTCTTGTGAACATGTGGAAAAGAAGGTAAAGCGAGGGAAGCTATTGATCTACGATGTTTTTAAGTCCTGTGGGATGGAATACAACAACTAGTAGAACTAAACTTGGTAGTGGAATATTTTGTCTTGATACTGTATAGTAACCAAGCCTGGCTGTGACATGACTTCAATTTATATCTTAGTAAACGCTAGTGACTTAGAATTAAAGTGTCTAGTTTGTCTAAATTTAACGTAAAATTCGTGTATTCGCAATACTCTTCCATGTCGACCTATGACGGTAATGTAGATTAGTCAAACCATAGAATATACGTTCACATTACCACAGACTGGACAGTAATAAGTTAAGCTATTAGGAAGTCAATATATTAAGCTCCTAAAAATAATCATACATAGGCTATAATTATAGCACAGATAACAGAAACCATTAAAATATTATATTGTCTGTGATTAAAGTCTTAATACATCGGTGACTGTATTAAATGCCTACTATAATTACCTATCTACCGATAGAGATGTATAGTATTTCCAATAAAACCCGTGAAGACGTTTTAAAATAAAGTAACAAGTCTTCATTGACACCTAAAACCCGACATATATCTACTAATTTATGAACGGCTTATTTTATTACTTTATCGACAAGAACGTGAAATGTTAGAATCGAAGATAAAGCCACTTGTACAATCGTAAAAGGATAATGGAATCAGCCAGTGATCGCCTGCTTGTTAATGCTCTAAGTTTTATACCCAATTACAATTTTATGTGTGGGATGCTGCATGGCATTGTCTCTACTTACGTTACAACTTACACTCGCATTAAAATTTTTAAACAGTTTTACACTTAAAGTTGTTAGACTTGAACGTTAATTTATCTTTATAGTATCTTGAAGCTCATCAATAAAATGCGATTCCACCAACTAAGGATCCAGCACAGGTTTTTAATATTTATTTAAATAATATATATGATTTTCAAAGAACATTTGTTCACTTTAAAGTCAGTATCTGGGGACCGAGCAATGGCTCGGTGCAGTAAGGGAGTATGTTTTATCTATGGTTTTATCTATGATGCAGTCTTCTGTGTAATCTTTACTCAATATTTACAACAGATTTTTCCCTTTTGTACTGTATTATATAGTTGGCTAGTACTCGCTAGTGCTGTGGATGTCTTGTTATTAACACATGTTACATTAAAACACAGGTCTATTGTTTACTTTTTACTTGTTACTAGCTGTAACCCGCGGGCTTTGCCCCGTTTAACTTCTTAATTTTCAAGATGATCTCGTTCGCATGGCTTAATCACGTCCTGGTTGAAGTTCGTTCGCTACGCTCACTCACCTTTAGGTTGGAGCTCGTTCGCTACGCTCACTCACCTTTAGGTTGGAGCTCGTTCGCTACGCTCACTCACCTTTAGGTTGGAGCTCGTTCGCTGCGCTCACTTGCCTTCAGGTTAGCTCGTTCGCTACGCTCACTTGCCTTCAGGTTAGCTCGTTCGCTACGCTAACTCGCCTTCAGGTTCAAGTTCGTTCGCTACGCTCACTCACCTTTTGGTTGCAAATTAGCTGTTGTCATAAATTAAAAAAATAATAATAGTGCTGCACCCTGTTGGCAATCCTTGTAACTTTAAAGCTGTTGAACATCATAGAACAGAACCAACTTGTTTAATTGAAACAGCTGATAAGATTCATTAATTCCTTTTCAATATGAAAAATCATAAGGTTAACATGGGAAACTCCAGAGCCACTGGGGCGGATCCCGAGAGTCCGATCAGAATAAAAACAAATTAGTTTTCCTATTTAATGCCTAAAGAATCGGTGTACCAAATTTCAGCCTCCTAGGTAAATGGGAAGTGGGAGAATTAGTGATGAGTGAGTGAGTGAGTGTGTCAGTGAGGGCTTTGCCTTTTATATATATTTAGAAGATTTTGTTCAACCAACATAGTTATTTAACAACGATGTTAAATTTTAGTGTAGTGAAATACGAATTTTCCTGGGTTGTGCCTGTCGCCAATCACATTTTTAGGGCTAGAAGTACCTAATTCCAAAATTTAGTCAAAAAACTTCCGCTGGATTTCGAGATATATAATACAGACAAACATAACGATCTGAACTGTTTGGTGCATAGGATATATTCAAAACACTTAATTCAATATTTTGAGTCGAAGTTTGTATACTCCAATGTTCCAGGTATGATTAGTTGTCTTGCATTATTTTTATGAAATTTAACTTAATGAAAAGTCAAAGATTTATTATCAAAAGGCTTGGTTATGTTATCTTTCTTCAGTTCTACAGTATTCGTATATTTAATCTTTAGGGGGTAAGAACATTTAAAAACAGTCAATTCTCTACTATTTCATGCGACACTGTCTGAGTGGGAAATAAAATATATTTTTGTTGTTTTACTAAGATACGAGTTTTTCTCAGATCCAAATCAATTTTATAGCCTCTAAAGCTATCATATTTTGGCCTCTAAAGCCCTACCCTCAGCAACGTCCTTCCACTTTATTTCAGGATAGATATTTCTAATAGCCTACCTTCCCCGTGTTGTTGAGCACAGATGTATCCTACAAGACCTGATTGGTCTGCAACTGCAGTGATTGCTAATTGTAACGGCAGATGTTACGGATAGCCGCGAGAGATCTTAAGTTACATGTTGCACCAAGCTGCAGAGCAAGTGCAAACTGCAAGCTGCTAGACTGCAAGGTGCAACGCCACCTGCTCAAATAAAAACTTGTCTATTTTCTAGTTGTTAGTCTAATTTCTGCAACCGTTTACATGTTTTACGTCCCAACTACAGTTTGCCAGTTTCTGTTCGACTTAGCTATTGTATGTACCATGAATATTTTGTAAAGTAGGCCTAAGTAGATTAAAGGGTGATGCATGAGGAAAATATATTTTTAATGACTTTATGTGGTTGTAAATGCGGGTCCTATATGGCACTGTAAAGTTGCTGTTGACTGAGGGTAAATCTCTTAAATATAATGTTTAAGTTGTTTTTAAAAACATTTCCTTTACCTTCAGCAACTTTGAGCTTAAATAATCTATATATATAAAAGGCAAAGCCCTCACTGACTCACTCACTCATTCACTCACTCATCACTAATTCTCCCACTTCCCATTTACCTAGGAGGCTGAAATTCGGTACAATGATTCTTTGGGTATTAAATAGGAAAACTAAGTAGTTTTTTATTTTGATCGGGCTTGCGGGCTCCGCCCCAGTGACTCTGGAGTTTCCCATGTTAACCTTATGATTTTTCATATTTAAAAGGAAATAATGAATCTTAACAGCTGTTTCAATTAAACAAGTTGGTTCAGTTCTATGATGTTCAATAGTATTAAAGTTACAAGGATTACCAACAGGGTGCAGCACTAATATTTTTTTTTTAAATTTATGACAACAGCTAATTAATTTGCAACCAAAAGGTGAGTGAGCGTAGTGAACGAACTTCAACCTGGAGGCAAGTGAGCGTAGCGAACGAGCTAACCTGAAGGCAAGTGAGCGCAGCGAATGACCTCCAACCTAAAGGTGAGTGAGCGTAGCGAACGAACTTAAACCAGAACGTGATTGAGCCATGAGAACGAGCTCACTTATGAAGTTAAATGGGGCAAAGCCCGCGGGTACAGCTAGTCCAACACAAAATTCACAAAACATTTCGCACACAATTGTTTAAACAAAGATAAACATTGAATCCAAATACAATTCTGCGTAATATCTGATGTATAGAATAGTTATAGAATAGTATTGTTAATTAACTTTCTCGTCAAAAAATACTAAACGCTGTACACTCCTTTAAGCAGTAGAGTACTCATACTTCACTCATATTTGGGTTAAAATACGCACATAGTGGCGTCCCCATCTTAAATAATTGATAATAAATTGATAATTGATTGAATTGATTGAGTATATTATAATTTGAATAATGTTATAACAATTTCGAAAACTGAACGATTTAAATATGATCCGAGCAATTTAAGGGATTGTTGGAATTGTTAGCATTGTTATCAATTATTGATTACCAAAACAATATCCTCAACACTTCAGGATCTGGAATCTGATCAAGTGCTCTGACGGGAAAACTTATATTCAAAAACAACTCCATCGAATAATTTGGGTACTGTAATATAAGTAACATATATATGATTTACAGAAAACAGCGGATTTTTAGCAATTATATTTGTTGGCTCATGTTATAGCAGGATGGTTACCAGCAGGGAATTGAAGAAGTCGCGAATATAGGCTTGTGAATTTGCAGACATAAGCTAGGCCACATAAATACATAAGTTGCAAGCTTCTGGTTGCTACCTGCTGTTGTCAGCTGAGGATACTTCAGAGGCAAGACCACTCAATCACAATATTCCGACCATCCCCCAACCTCTGCAGCAGTGCAGGCCGAGATGGGAAGTTTATTCAAATCGCCCGCTTGATGAATGAGAGCAGTACAGGTGTTTTGCAGCGCCGTTCAGCATTTTTTGACTTCTGGAGGAGCATGTCTGTTTAGCATGCAGCCTCGCTGTTCCGACCACCCCGCGTGGAGACGGACGGCCTGGTCTACACGGCCGATACTTGTAGCATATATAAACACTGAGTTTAACGTGTCCGTGTTGTACCACTCTGGTTTAACATTCGTCTGTATATCGTGTAACAGCTTGGAGTATAACGTATAGTGTTTCTAGCGGATTCCTACTCAGATCACGATGGGGGAAATTAATGAATGGAAAGTGTAGCGTGAAGATAATATGGACTATCCAAATGTTATAATGATTGTCTAACGGTTGTCAAAAGCAGTCGGTTAGGAGCGGTCCCTTACAATTCCGATGGCGTAGAGAGTATTAAAATATTTCAAATTTAGAATTCGTATGAAATCTTCTAGCACAACTTTTTGTCAAATGAAATGACGACGCGATGATTCAAAATCGTCAAAATCAAGGTATTTAAATAGGCATAGGCTAATTCATCAAATGAATTTTTGTGGATCTAGTTTACAGGTATAAGGAGAGTATTAATCATTACTCTCCTTAATGTTTGCTTTAGTCCTTGATTTACAGATTGAGGCATATTGCCTCAAGACAACCAGCAAGATAAATATTGGCTTATTTATCCAGTTAACAATAGTGATACTACCCAACATATTACATTTTAAGACGCCAACACGTGTATGCTTGTTTAACATGGATATGGACTAATGAAGAGGGTCGAATATATTAGATGAAACCTTGTTAGTTACACTGAATTACAAAATTACTGGTCTCACTGCCCTAAGTGAGACCTCGGCGACGCCTCGTTGAGATATATTGACCGAGGTCAGGATATGGTGACTAATTCGGTTTAACTGCTGCATTCCGGGTCGTTTAAGGTTTAGGCTCAAAGGACCTCACTTATAGCTCCACGTCCTGAATGCATGTGGATACAACTGTCAATATTTGTTTCGTAATCGGTTGTATATCATACTTTAAAATATAGTATCTCAAAATTTGTTTTAATATACCTTGGATACGATGGTTGGTATTTTGTTGTACAATATTCCGTTTTTTTTTTATAATTGTTAATTCATATATGTACAGGACCATTACAAACCTCTCTAATTTAAACCTTAGACCTTAAACTGAAATTTATGTTGTTCGGTTATAAGTATCAGTTTGTTAATTCGTGTAATTGAGATATGCTTATACTTTAATTAATGGGAAAAGTTCTCATATTGTGTTTTACCAAAGATTACATGGTTTTACTATTTTTCTAACTTAGTGTTAAAGGTTTCGATGTTTGATATTTCAATTCATGTGATTGTACGATGTGTACGATTGTTGATGTATACGTTCAAGTTTTAACTAGAAAACGTATCCTCGCATTTGTATTATTTGCAAGTTAAGGTATAGGAGTAGCTTCTGTTTTATCATCAAAATATCATCATCATCAAAGTAAAATCATTGCCTTTGTTAAAAAATAACCTTGTTGCTCGACCTTGAGAATTCAGCTAATGAAGTCAAACGACCGTTGCTTAGATTGATCAACGTCATTCCTTAGCTGGTCCCGATTAACTTCACTGCGAGCATTGAATAATGCTTCTCTTTTTAATTTCATGTTGGCTGCCCCGAGAAGACACCTTACTTTGGAATAAGGTATATGACAATTTGGATGCAACGGAAATGAATTCATATCACGTGAACGAGTTAACAATGATATCACAAAATGCCATCCAATGCATTTTGGCTTCTAATGCATGTATGTATAACGAGGCCAAGGTTTAGATATTTTCCTTGCGTAGATAAACACAAAACATATAAAATAATATCTAAAGACAGACGATGTATTTGAACGGTGCACCAGTTCACATGCCTTCCCTGAGCCGCCCAGTTCACATGTATCTCCTGCCTATCTCACGCGCCGTCGGTTAGGATATCATTATAAATGATCGGTTATGTTCGCCCAGTAGCTGCAGCCGCCTCCCCCTGTGGTCTGCCTACACACTACACAGTACACAGTACACTGGAGTGAATATGTATTACTGGGGACCGGTGTTCTATTAACTACAGGTATTGAACGTAATTTGTAATTTTTTTGAAGACGAATACAAACTGTACCAGTCAGTTTTCAAACAATTTTATGAAGAATTTGAAATTTGCGTAAGGAAAATAACTATAAAACTCAGTTTTCATGTTTTAACTCAGTTTTACAGTACTTCGGCAATCCTGGTACTGTTACTTATAAATAAAACAACTTTGGACTCTCGCAGTTTCGCATGACAAATGGTATATTCATTATATTCCATTCTTCAAATATGCTATGACTTATTTAAGCTAGCCGTTTCCAATTAGTACATTGGGAGTCTGAAAATGGTTTCAGTTTTTAAGTTAAGCTGATGCCATTGGGATTAAATGGTTGCTCATCTTTCATACAAAAAACATTTAGGATCTGGACCTATCACGTATTCCCATGTTCCTACTGTAGGTACGACCATTCCTTTTTTTATTTAGAAGACACAACTTAGCTCAACAAACATCAACAATATAAGTCTACTGCACTGCCTACAGTTTGGTTAGGTCATTTGGTCCAGGGGTAAAGTATTTGTACTGAGAGTTTATCAGGTAAATTTCCTTTACTAATTCAGTATTTATCATTACATACCTGCCCTCCAGAACAGCTTTCATCTTACTATAAGTACAAACAAAATTAACAATTGAATAAGATCACAAACAAATTTAAATCAAGACAATTGGAATAACACCATCATGTCATTCCTAAATATGCGTGTCCATTTTTTATTGTTTTGAAGACTAGCAAGCAAATGTTGGGCCCATAAGGAAGTTTGTTACAACTTTGAATCAAATTTCGAGAGGTTCCTCGACCTAAACGTAAGCCTCTAGGAAAGTAAGGCAGAATACCTCTATGGCAGGTTCTGCGCCGAGAGCTTCGTGGAAGGAGAGTTGATCAAGAAAGTACTGTGTTTGGCTCGTATAAAAAATGTATTACAAATGCTGCAACTACTAGTTACTACTAGTACTAACTAGTACCATCTCTCCGTGAACTCAGCGTGTATATTGTGAATAGAGATCGTGTATCTCTCATATCTATTTTATCATGTCATACGACATTGAATACACATTAATAATGGGAATAAAACTACAAAAACTGCATTCTGTTCGCACCGGTCGCCAAACTTGTACTGTAAGTCGAGCGATCGACAAGTGTAGAGTGGAGCCATTAGTCATTCGGTCCAAATTAATGACTACCTTCAAAGACACGTTCAGCCTTGCTCAATTAACTGTCGTCTCAGCAGAGAAGTCCTTTCATTCATCAAACCTTCCAATGTAAACACTGCGTCAAGACAGTCATTAATACAGGTCTAAACATTTACCTTCATCGACACAGTTAAAATCCACTTCGTTAATGAAGTCACTTTCAATGTTTGTACATGAAGTAGTATTTTCGGAGAGATATTTGTAACATGCAGTAATATTTCTGCATCCGGGTGATCTAAGAAAATTCAGTTTTTCAACAACAATTATGCATCTTCCTTCTCCAGAATGTTATGCTTTTATTCTCATTACTCCCTACATTCTATGTTGTGTAGATTAGTTCTTCTTGAACCGACCCTACTTCATTGTAAGGCCACAAAAATATCCCTATTTATTAACAATATACGGTTCTTCTTTTTCAATGGTTTCTTGTAATTTTATCAACACTTACAATTTAAATCTATTATCTATCTATCTATTAAATCTATCTCCTTAAATCTATTTGTGCTCTCTCTAAGAGTTATATTTTGTAATTTAGCGTAATACTGTAACTAATTTTCACTAGTTGCTTTATAAACATGACAATTTAGGACGTTACTTCAAAATTAGATGATGGTACAGAACTGAATACTGTGACAGAATTGAATGTGAAAAGCAGTTTTGCACCCGTCGTTGTTTGTAGAAGTAAAACTCAATGAGTACAATTTAGTTAAAAAATTATAAGTCCCTTCAAAACATATACCATGTGATTTATTTTAATATGTCTGTATTGGATAAATATACCAACCCATGTACCCATGTGTGGATTGGTAGCTCTAATACAACCTACAGTTTCTAATTTTGTTCTACCAGTCCCATACAACTCAGCTGGATCATCAAACTATGATAGATCAAACTATGCCAGGAGGAATTACTGTTACATCTGCCCTTGAATCAATTTAAAATGTTTGTGGTTCCCCTCAAATACTAATTCCAGTTTCCAGGGTTGACCCATCCCCAAGTGTACCAATAAATACTTTCTTATTTGAATGCCCAAGTTCAATTACTTTTTTTCGTCTGTTACTTCCTGTGCTTCTTTTGATCTGCAGATCTTCGAAAAGTGACCAATCTTTTTGCATACGTTAAATGTTGCGTTTTTTGCTGGACACGTGCTTCTTGGATTGGATGGCTTATAACTACACCAGATACATTGCACTGGGTACTCTGGTTTATTTTGACCAAACCTATATTTTGATTTGAACTCGTCGTAATTGTTTTAATGTCAACTCTTTTCTCATCACAAAATCTTTCTTCTCCTTCTTTACATTATCTGCATGTCATATAACTGTAATGGCCTTGTATAAATTCATTTCGGGATCTAGCAATAAGCGATCACTAAGTTTTCCATCATTCAAACCCAGTATTAGTACTATCAACACAATGTCATCCTTAAGTGAGCCCCAGCCACACGTTCTAGCCAAAGAATTTATACTAACGATACAGTTCCGTAAATTCAACAGTTTCGTAAATTTTTTGTCATATTTTCAAAAACATTGCTCTTTTGAAAATTAAATTCCTCCGTGGAATGAAATGATATTAAAATAAATCTAAGACTTATTGAAATGTTAATGTTGATTCAATTGCTAAATTAAAAGATGCAAAAATATCATCAGCTTTGTCACCTAATGTGTATATCAGAGTGTTGATTTGTTTGTCCTCAGACTCTTCGGTTACCTCCCGCTATCTCCGCGTCCCGCCACCTCCGTGTACCGCTATCTCCGAATTTCAGAGTGACACCTATAATCCTCGGTTACTTCCAGCGTTAAGACATTCCGTCCAAACCTAACCTAACTTAACCTAACCTAACCTAACCTAACCTAACCTGACCTAACCTAACCTGACCTAAACTAACCTAACCCACGGGTTAAATTTTCATTAAATCTTCCATCCACCGGGCTTCGCAGCCGTGGATGCAATGACAGCTAACAACGCAGGCAGTGACGGGATTATAAGGGTCACTCAAGAATTCGGAGGTGGCGGGACGGATTTGGGTTCGGAGATGGCGGAACGCGGAGATAGCGGGAGCACACGAGACTCTTCAGAAAACCCACATGCTGACCGATATCTTTAAAAACGTGTTTCCATCTTGTCCAATCTGCTGGTACAAAGGAGAAACTAGCTTTAGGTTGAATAACTGAATTTGTATTTGATACAATGGTTGACTTGTTAGGTGAATTGTTGTATCCATTTGCCCTGCTTCTTTTAGTGTGTTTTTGTTCATTTGTCTTATCTTCATAGTCAGTTTGATCCCTTCTTGTTCCTTTTCAGAGGCATAGCTCTAATCCGCTACCGTCATGTACTATTTTACTAAAAAATTAAATGAATGCACTGTTTTATGTCAATAATCCAAATCAACTAGCTTTATTTAATTTCCTAAAATATAAAGCAAATATAGATATCCTGCAATCTCATGGTGGAAGTAAGACCCTCGAAACTCGTGAGTTGATCGCGTTCATCTCCTTCCTGTAAAGTTTCAGCACAGTCGATCTCGTAGGTTTTGTGTTCCCCCGGAACAAACAGATATACTACTATAAACATCCAATTTATATTTTATAAATCAAATTGTCTACGATCAAGTGAAGGAAAAATTGGAAAAAACTGCACAAGTTTTCAAAACCAATTCCTCGAGTTAGAAGATACTGTGCAAAGAACGATTAAAATCTGGAGAGGTAGTTTCTTTTTACCGATTAACTTTAACCGATACTTGAAGTATATTTCTCTGAGAATCACGACTGTAGCGATCTTCTGATAAGATCTCCGTCTCGAATTGCAAGTGAAGATTGAAGAGAGTCATAGTCATTAGTAACAGGATCCAGCAGTGCTACTGGTTTGGCCGAGGTTGATATTATTGGACTAGAGTCGTATGTGTAAAGGAAATAATGGTTAGGTGCTCAGGGAATGTAAGTTGATGTTGTACCTGAATATAATTTAACTGAGGGAAATAATAGTTGAACTGTCATAGTTACCTTATTATGGGATTTTTAACGACAAAAAATGTTTACGCTGTAAAGGTGCTGGTTTTACTTTCGTCAAGTGTCGCATACAAATCATAATACTGTACTAAGTTTTTTTTTTTTCATTTCAACAGCTGTTATGGGAAGCCAATACAGTAATTGGACCTTGATTTTCTGAAGGTTGGTTCGATGATAAACATTGAAAAGCATACCTGTCTGTTTCTTGGACCATGTAGTCCCACAGCTCTTCGTTGTTGCCTTTATCAAGCCATCTTTTTAAAAAAAAAAACTGGTGGTAAAACCCGACACTTTCGATTTGTTTGTACTTCTAATCGGTTCAACTTTATTGGGTAAACATTCAGATCAACATAACTTAGATGGCTAGTCCTTATTTAGGAATAGATCTACCTCACTTTCACGATGACATAAAACAAGTTCGCTTTTACGACGTTTTGAAAGTGCAAAATCCATGTCAGGTCATTTTCGATTGAGCGGCCACGTTCATCAAAAAACACTCTGCAAAATCCTTCGTTCTTAAGATTGGTTGATTCCTATTTAAGCTACTAAATGAAAACTATACCTTCTTAATGGTACAAATAACTTCCACTCTCTTTCTTTCTCTCTGACTATGTACAAAATAGAAAGCCCCCACTATGCAAAACACAATTGTTTAGCTAGCCTGCAACATTTGTTGCTTGAAGTTGCAATATTCCAAGTAAATCGCCGACAGGATTAGAGATTAAAATCTGTATGGACAGAAGTAGAAGGCCAGACACTTAAATTTGATCACAAAACTCGCAAAACTTGTCCATTCAACATCATATTTAACTTTTGAAGTTTCAAGTATGGAAATTTGCTCCTTGCATCAGCAAGCGCGTATCAAACTCGTTTTAAAGTTTTGCATTTTCTTAATGACTCCTCTAGATTTTAAGAGGCTCCCTCCTGGCTCCCTACCGGTTCTAGATAAATTACTTTATTAAATTTAACTTGTTAACCTCTATAAACACCTGTAAATTGGAAGATTATGCAATAAATCTAATAGCCTTTCAGATTTTCTCTACAAAGTAATGAAAAGTTTATATAACTGTAATTAAAGTTCAACGTGCACTACTGTTATCTTTAAATTTTTACGTAATTTATTGTAGGTATTACTTTGAAACATTAACATGCCTAAGTTTTAATTTGTATACTGGGGAAGAACGTACAAATTAAAATATAAACTCTATAAGTTCATTTCCTCGCTGATTTATTAAACATATTTGTTTAAAGAAAATGCTTTTACTTCATTAATGTATCAAAATACATTATGTATTTCAATATCTATATCACACCTTATACCAGTATCCCTCCTTGGGATTGTTTACATACATTTACTTTATAGTTAAATATATAGTTTAGTCACAAATATTAAAAAAATACTGAAATATATACAACAACGTAAACTATTTCCACTTTATTTTTGTAGCAATAATACAATCAGGATTTATACGACTGCTGTTGCTATAGTTGGTATTAAAACGTGTGTATAAATGACTGGCTTGATTAATCACTTGATCTGACGTTTGACAGCAACGTCCCAATTATTTATTCAGCTCCAAACTTGTATTTGCTACTAGTCGATGACTGGTGCTAAGGGAAAGGTGGTAGTTGAATAATCTAATCTGATATTAGTTTTCATGAATACAGTTGTAGACAACATGTGAACAAGTAATTCTTATCGCATTATACTAACGCATTGGTATCTAAAAGTCGATACTATATTTAACAGATACTGGTAATTTGTTTTTATTATCAGAATTATGGAGCAAAGTTCAGCTCACTGAGTGAGGAGTCACTCATCTAAGTTCTATTCAGAATAGCACTTAGATGAGTTACCGATTCCATTCATTTAAAAACAATTGATACCGCTAGCTCACACACGATTATACAGTATTCAAAAGCCGATGCAACTCACTCAGCTTATTCCACTCAGCTTATTCATCCACCAAAAAGTGCAACAGAAGACGTCTTTGTGGGGAAATATTTAATATTCTTTCCTACAACTGCATGGAAATTATCACATTGCCATATGTGTAAACAGTACGCAAAATAGCTCATTGCCACTCTAGAGCGGGCTGATTTCACAGTTTTCGTTTCGACACCAACACAGCCACGAATTCGGTACGATAGTTAACATAACGGTAAGAAAATAACATAACCTTAAAAAAGCAAACATAACCTAAATGAGATTTTATATAGGCTTACATAAAAAAGTTTATTTGTGTTATTATAGGTTAACTAGCTGTACCCGCGGGCTTTGCCCCGTTTAACTTCATAAGTGTGCTTGTTCGCACGTCCTGTTTGAAGTTGGTTCGCTACGCTCACTCACCTTTACGTTGGAGCTCGTTCGCTGCGTTCACTTGCCTTCAGGTTAGCTCGTTCGCTATGCTCACTCACCTTTACGTTGGAACTCGTTCGCTGCGCTCACTTGCCTTCAGGTTAGCTCGTTCGCTACGCTAACTCGCCTCCAGGTTGAAGTTCGTTCGCTACGCTCACTCACCTTTTGGTTGCAAATTAGCTGTTGTCATAAATGTAAAAGAAATATAATAGTGCTGCACCCTGTTGGTAATCCTTGTAACTTTAATGCTATTGAACATCATAGAACAGAACCAACTTGTTTAATTGAAACAGCTGTTAAGATTCATTAATTCCATTTAAATATGAGTACTCATAAGGTTAACATGGGAAACTCCAAAGTCACTGGGGCGGAGCCCGAGAGTCCGATCAGAATAAAAACAGCTTAGTTTTCCTATTTAATGCCTAAAGAATCAGTGTACCAAATTTCAGCCTTCTAGGTAAATGGGAAGTAAGAGAATTAGTGATGAGTGAGTGAGTCAGCCAGTCAGTCAGTGAGTCAGTGAGGGCTTTGCCTTATATATATATATATAGATTACGGTGGTAGGAAAAATCTTGTGTGTATTACGAGCACAGTCATTGCCGCTTTCGAAAATGTATGGCCATCTACAGTTCTAGAGATGGATGCGGAATACTACCCCCAGGTGAAACGTGAAGTCATTAAATCTGCCTACTGACTCTACTAACCAATATGGGAGCCGTGTCCGCGACTGGAATACTACCCCCCCCCCTAGCAAAATGTGATGCTATGTAATTGTAATATTGGAACAATTACTGCTAATAAAAAAAAAGGCTTGTGGGGTATATAACACAGAATTTTTCAATGTTTCAGCAAGTTTGGTTAGTTAGGTTAGTTTAGGTCAGTTTGACAACGAAACTTGAGTGTCCGTGACTGGAAAACTGCCCCCTCCCACCGATCTCTGCCGTTAACATATATCGTAGGAACCTGCTTGGGGGGTATTTTTCCGGGGGACAGTCTTCTCGCGACCCCTCTCGAGTGGCAATGACGTACTTTGCGCTCTTAGTACACAAATAGCTATTTCCACTTTCCTAAGCAAAACTCCAATACACTATCTTGAACAAGACAAGTCCGTGTCACTTGCCAGCGATGTATCTTGGTAGCAGTGACTCCGTGACCCGTGGCTATCAATATAGCCGGCTCCTGTAGCCGTGCGTGTGCGAGAGGCATCTCTATATATCCTGTACAACCTGGTATACCACCGCGGATGAATCACCTGATATGATGATTTGTCGACGCGTTGCAGCGTGGGCCTCGGAGGAATGCGTGGGACTGACGAATGGTTGTGATTATGTGTTTAAGATCAAGAAATATACATTGTAGCTGGATCTGACCCGTGATATAAATACAGGCACAGTGTATGCTGTGTGCTCATAGAATGTTGATATTGTCTCGTATTGCAGTAGGCTCGTTGAAGTGTCCTTAGATGATTAAGGTTATTCCGTGATTCCGTGGACGTATCTCGTATTTGACGATTGTAATATCTTTCTGGGTGGTCTAAAAGCCAAGGTTCTACGTCATAGATTCTGATAATATATTCATTTGCCACCACAATCTTAGTAAAAGTTTAAAGTAGAAAAAGTACAACAGCTATTGAGCTGTACTAAGGTATAAATTAAAGCTAATCATAGCTTGATGATGAACCATGACTAATATGATAAAAATCCTTAACCTCGTAGCGTAATTCACTTGTTACACGACGTCATGTACCGTCATGTGTAGTATACATGTACTGGTAGAATACACGACGAGGTAACATAGTGCCATCATATTAGTTATTACATGATAATCCAGAGACCCTCCTCAATATTGAACTCAATATTGTAATCTAGGACAAAAATCTGCAAACGAAAGGGTTTCCTAGGAAGTGTATGTTACTATAACTTTGACTAACGTTGTTTTTGTCTAAAAAATTAGCTAATTAAAAAAAAGTTTTTGTAGGACAAAAGGCTCTCCGTGTCATGGTGTTTCAGTCAGGAAAGTGGTAAAATGCAGGGAATAACAACATAGTTGCGACTGTTAACAAATCTAACTGCAAAACCTATATGTAATCATAGATTAATAACACTCCCGTACACTATTCACAGACAACAATGTATTTATTGACATGTATATTTTGATTGAAAAAAAACTGTACATTTCTCTATCCTATACAAAACTGATGTATAATTCAACAGTCATCAAAACAACAGTACAGCGCATTTCCGGTCACTCGTAGTCTACATCTTAGATATTACAAACCACACAGTATTTTAAACAACATGTACCAAATAATTCGCGCAAAAAATGGTTTGGTGGTTTCTCATATCATAATTTCACAGCATATTTTCAGTTTTGGGGAATTGTTTTAGGAGAAATAATCAATTCTATATGCCATCTACCTCCGTATGGCGACCAATTCATTTAAAAGTATAAGTAAAGTATTACTATCCATTACATACGCATAAAAAAGTAAGTATACGTAACCCCTTGCCTAATGTACATAAATGAAACTTACTTTCAATGAGAGCTAAATTGAAGGTAAATCACTCTATGATTTTTTCACTTTTACTAATGAAATGCAAATTAATTCAGTGACGTTGACAACTTCACACCCGATCAAACTGTGAGGCGAGATAACATTTATCCCACGACAATGTAGACTGTAGAGTCGCCCGAGACTATACGTCAATATACAGTAAGATGAGATGGAGCCGATAGAGGCCGGCGACACAGCTGGATCCGCGAGAGAAGGGTTGCAACGGAATGATCTTATCAACTGTTTATTCACACGTGAGACTGTTCCCGCCACTAGGAGGTGAGATTGGCGCGAAAATCACTCCCCGTGACGTGTAATCTTAATGCGTTGTTGGTTGCTTCGTCGCGGCATCATGCCGTCCGACCGTTGGAGTCCCCGGCCAAGCGAGTCTTGATGAGTGACTATGTTACTTGTTCAGGTAGGACACCGATGTTCAAACATTAATGTCGAAGATGACAATTGTTGGAGAGCTGGGAAAATCAGTAGCTAGAATCGTCTTTACATATTACAAAAGACAACTGGGGTGGGTCAGTAAAATGGGCCAACTCATTTCTAGTAATTTTGGCTTGTCGTTTCTATCGCGGTCCTAGGAAATATTTTCTTTCTAACTATACAAGGCTGCATATCCTAATAAGTACAAAACATAAAGTGAATATACAGAACTGCTATAGTATAAATAATGAATACATGGTTAGCATTGTTATATTAATTTACTTGACGTTGAATTTATATCATATGGACGATCCTAGTAAATCTTAAACAATGCCTGCTGCATAAAAAGTTTATATTTCTTCTAAATGGGAAAATATAGTTGATCCTCCGAATAAAATTATGTTATTCAATTTGACACTTTGCCTTTTACCAATTAAATCGTCAGCGATATCCAAAGTAACAATCTTTCTTAATCTCTGCCACAAATTACTCTGCTGTCGGAGGAATTAACTAGGTATAAATTCCGCACACGCGCCACGAGATAGCATCGCAAAACTTTATCATCGGATATATTTATTCGCGCCTCAGACGGTAGATAATCTGTAGAGTAGAGCGGCGGCGCATCTCGAAATATAAATTAGACGCTCGGATGCAGCGAGTCTCGGACTTATTTAATCAAGGCGTCGTTTACCAGGTAATTCCCATGTAAAGCTGGTCCACTAACTCGCCTTGCCAAGGATGTGTCTTTATCCTGCTGGGAGAAGTGCATTATGCTA
Source organism: Macrosteles quadrilineatus (assembly GCF_028750875.1). Lineage (NCBI taxonomy): Eukaryota > Metazoa > Arthropoda > Insecta > Hemiptera > Cicadellidae > Macrosteles > Macrosteles quadrilineatus. Next base: position 73,339,930 of record NW_026542601.1, read on the forward strand.
ATACAGAAATGATGAACAGGGACACAATGTGCTTCAGTCCTCGGTATCATCGACAGTCGTCGGTATTCGCTAGTCTCCAGTCACCAGGAGCCCAGCGATAATCTCAGGCGAAAACCGAGTTCGGAAAATAGGCAAGGGTTGAAAAGACGCGTTTGGCCATTCAAGTACTTTATTTTGAATGGACATAACATAGTTTAAGTATATACAACTTACTACTCCAGCTTCGCAACGCAGGTATGAAGCGAACCGTTTTCGCTGCAGCACGACGACTAAATTTTAACACTTCAGAACAACGTGATCAATCTTCAAAGTTAATTCGCAGACTCTTGCGATATATTCGGATTAACTCTCATTACAAATGGTCCACTCCAGAGATATATTCAGCTACATAGCGATTGCAATTATCTATATATCAAACGCGTCAACGGTCGCGGGCCCTTCATGTAATTGCTCTATTAATATCAACCCGGCATTCTTAAGTGCACGCAATGCTCCTCAGCCCACAATTTTATGTGACAGTGGTATTTTAGTCATTTCCGTAACGTATTATGTCTAGAACTATCATTTTAGCGAAACTGCATCAACCTTAAGTTACTAAATTCAGGTGTTAAGTTTATTCTTATGTGTGTTGAGTTATACTTCAAGACTTGGTTTTAACTGAACATGATTTGTGTGTTCAAAGAAACTCATGTAATAAAAAAATATATCAATATAAAATTATGTATGTAAACGAAATCTTAGTTTTGAGGAAAAAGTGATAAGCTATTATTGCTGATTCATTTAGATTTATCTGATTAACACTTGCTAATGATTGTACTATTTATTGAGCGAAGCTCACTTTCCCTCACTTTGTAACTTCTTTGTAAGAGCATCAGAATGTAATGGCTTGACCAATTGATATGAAATTTGGCCAACAGCTAAAGAATACTGAGCACAATGTTTTGGTAAAAAATATTTGCGAATTTCCTTCTGGATTTTATTTTACGGGTCACGCAATTTCGCTTGTTATTATTTGTTTATGTAAGTTGAAATAAAAATTATTGGGTTTATGACATACTAGCTGTACCCGCGGGCTTCGCCCCGTTTAACTTCATAAGTATTCGCATGGCTCATTCACGTCCTGGTTGAAGTTCGTTCGCTACGCTCACTCACCTTTAGGTTGGAGCTCGTTCGCTGCGCTCACTTGCCTTCAGGTTAGCTCGTTCGCTACGCTAACTCGCCTCCAGGTTGAAGTTCGTTCGCTACGCTCACTCACCTTTTGGTTGGAAATTAGCTGTTGTCATAAAAAAAAAAAAAATAATAGTGCTGCACCCTGTTGGTAATCCTTGTAACTTTTATGCTATTGAACATCATAGAGCAGGACCAACTTGTTTAATTGAAACAGCTGTTAAGATTCATTAATTCCTTTTAAATATGAAAAATCATAAGATTAACATGGGGAACTACAGAGCCACTGGGGCGGAGCCCGAAAGGGGTTTTGAGATAAGAATATGCTTTAATGTTAATCGGGAATGTGAGCTATCATCATGCCAAATTTCAGCCCAATCCGTCCAGTAGTTTATGCGTGATTGAGCAACAAACACACACACAAACATACACACAAACATACACACAAACTCACAAACTTTCAGATTTATAATATTAGTAAGATGGGTTTATCTCGTTTCTAATGTGTTAATTGTTTGTAACTGTTTTGTTTACATTTCAATGTTTACTTTCATCCTAGGTTAAAGTTGGAATGTAACAGTTTATCAATGGAAGTAACAGTTTTGCTATATTTGTTTTGAGCATGCCTCAAAGGCCACGTCGTAATATTGGTCTTCGCACCAATAATGCAAATATTGTAAGAGAGTGGCGTCGTGACCAAGAAGAACCAGATGAAGCAGTGGCGGAAGAAGCTGATAATGATAGGCAGTTAGCTAATCAATTCCAACATGAATTAGATGCACTAAAATTTTACACTTGCACTAACTGTCATCGCCAACAACTAACAGCTTCAAACCAATCACCGATTTGTTCGCGTTGTCGTTCAAATGCAACTAAATTCACGGCGTTAAATAATATGGATGTGTCAAGTGTCCCGAACGAATTAACTGACCTGACGATTGTAGAACAAAATGTTGGTTGCACGAGTACATCCTGCTATGCCCATTTACAAAGTACAAGCAAATGGTCAGGATGGCCAGTTTCACTACAAAGGTACAGTATGAACTATCAGATAAATTTGTCATTCTTTAGAACTTAAATAATATCGGGCAAACAAACGGTGAATCTGTTGAAAGGGAACATATTGTAGGGTATTAGCTGCTTTAGACATTGACAATCTTTAAATAATGCTTCGCTCATTTATGCGTCTAAAGTGTAACGGCACACCACCCTAGTTTAATTGGAATATAACTCTAAGAAATCCAACTTGTTTAGTTTCATTGTTAATCTGGTAATGATAAAAAGTCCTACTATTATTAAAATGTTACTAAAATAACTAAAGAAATAATAAGAGAATGAGCTTCAACCTCCTATGTACAATTATTGACTTCACTTTAAGCAGGTGTCATGTATTATCTACTCTACAAAAATTGGTTTGTTAAAAATTCCCAATAATGTCTTTCATTACACGATAATTTTAATGATTTTTTTACTTTTCTATGTTCTAAGGGTAGAAATTTCAAAAACCGATATTCTAAAAACTTCAAACCCCCATAACCCCCGTTCCCTTGACCCGGTCTTACTGGTTCATGAACACATTCAACATAACTTACACGTTCATGCAAGCTTAAAAAACTCACTGACGCAAGTAAAACAATGATTAAGTAAAATGGAAAATGAAAAATATTAAGTTTGCTCACAACAGTACCACGTCTATGGCACGCGCAAGGAAAAGATTATAAACGAGGAAATGTGTAACCGGTTTATATGTGTGCGTGGAGGTACGCGTGTGTGAGTGTGTAGCCGTTGATGCGAGGTACGGCACACGCCCGCACCGCCACGCGACATACAACCATTACCATAGATGAGGGCTCCAGGTGTCCCGACAGGTGATATCTGCAGGTGATAATAGATGATAGCTCACCTCAGCTACGTGACGCTGTATGACGCTGAGTGACGCTGTATGACGCTGGGTGACGCTGTATGATGCTACGCGACGCTGTATGACGCTGGGGCGACAGAGATGGTACACGGGAGATTCTTGGGTAGGAGGGACCCAAGGAAGTTTGATGTAAAGATACACTAGTAGACAATGGTGCTCCCAGGAGGTTTTTGGATGGGAGGGATGTTACCTTACCTTATCATCAGAAGGTTTACGGTTGGAGACACCAGGGGACGTATACGCTACCGGGAGGTTCTTATGAGTGGGAGGGACGTTACCTTACCTTATCATCAGAAGGTTTAAGGTTGGAGACACCAGGGGACGTATACGATACCAGGAGGTTCTTGAGTGGGAGGGAAATTACCTTACCGTATCATCAGAAGGTTAAAGTAGCAGACACCAGGGGACGTATACGCTACCAGGAGGTTCTTGGATGGGATGGACGTTACGTTACCTCATCATCAGAAGGTTTAAGGTTGGAGACACCAGGGTACGTATACGCTACCAGGAGGTTCTTGTGTGGTAGGGAGGTTACCTTACCTCATCATCAGAAGGTTTACGGTTGGAGACACCAGGGGACGTATACGCTACCAGGAGGTTCTTGAGTGGGAGGGAGGTTACCTTACCTCATCATCAGAAGGTTTACGGTTGGAGACACCAGGGGACGTATACGCTACCAGGAAGTTCTTGAGTGGGAGGGAGGTTACCTTACCTCATCAACAGAAGGTTTACGGATGGAGACACCAGGGGACGTATACACTACCAGGAAGTTCTTGAGTGGGAGGGAGGTTACCTTACCTCATCATCAGAAGGTTTACGGTTGGAGACACCAGGGGACGTATACGCTACCAGGAAGTTCTTGGATGGGATGAACGTTACGTTACCTCATCATCGGAAGGTTTAAGGTTGGAGACACCAGGGGACATATACGCTACCAGGAAGTTCTTGGATGGAATGTACGTTACGTTACCTCATCATAAGAAGGTTTAAGGTTGGAGACACCAGGGGACGTATACGCTACCAGGAAGTTCTTGGATGGGAGGGGCGTTGCGTTACCTCATCATCAGAAGGTTTAAGGTTGGAGACACCAGGGGACGGATATGCTGCCAGGAGGTTCTTGGGTAGCAGGAACACAACAGTACCCCCTCCTCAGCAAGTTTGATGCTAGGAGACGCTAGTAGACGTAGGTCCAACCAGGAGGTTGTTGGATGGGAGGGACGTTACCTTACATCCTCATCAGGTGGTTTGAGGTTTCAGACACTAGGGTATTTAGAGAGTATTTAAGAGATACTAATACTTTTGAAACTATTTCCAGCCAGTAAACCCTGTACATTGGCCATATTGTCAACCCCTCCAGTTTCAAAAGCCCGTATCACTCTGCATTTCCTAACGTCCGTGTAAGTGGCCACTTCAGTTGTATTTTTGTAACTCGTCCATTGACAATTGTTCTGCTCGCGACCTCCCGAGTCCCGATTGGCCCAGATCCCGAGGGAAGAACAGGAACGCCCGCATACAGGAACACCTGCAATCCCGCATGTGATAACGATTATAATTACTCATAACAATGATACGATAACACCTGACTTTCATGCAACGGAAACTCCGGCTTTCTAATTAGGATCATTAACTGATTTCGAAATCGTTTATTGAAAGCGCGCCCAGTCAGCGGGTAATTCGTAGTTATTTTGAAACTTGAGATAACATACTATTGATGAGAATAAATAATTTACGCGATTCTATGTTTTGTCTAGGTGGTGTATTGAACTAATACCTATTTGTTTCAAACATATATAATAATTAATTTTATACGGCAGGAATACTTTTACCAAATATTTTACATATAAATCAACTGTATATTTAGTAAAAAATGTTCCTCCATGAAAGAGATCCCATCATCATGCAAAATATGTGGTAAACTAAGTTTCTTCTCTGATACACCGTTTATTTAATAGTCTTAAGCTGAAATTGCTGATGGTCTAAAACTGTAGCACGTTTCATGGACTCAACTGCCATAGGATGAAAACCCAAATTTGAAAACTATAACATTTATAGTTGACACTTCCAATGCCCATCGAAAAGTAAGAACCCAAACAACAAATCCATTAAAAGAGGTCTTTTACACGTGCCTGTATAGTTCTGAAACTATAAAAAGGTCTACGCGTGCCCGACTAAACTCCTAATCATATTTACAAACAGGAATATCTTAACTGACTGTTTTCGAAAATCCGTTAAAATCGGATTAGAACGACACCAAACTGGAAAGTGTCTAATGATCTTAACGTTGTAACTCTTATCATATCGGACTGGCTGTCACTTCGTAATTAAATCAAACAGATCTCGGCCCAGAATCCTACCTGAGATCCTCCGCCGCTGCCTCCTTTCACCGCTAGTAAATACCCTCTCATTAGATGTGACAGTTATGCCCCACGAAAAGATAACATCACTTCTACGATGGCGCTATTTTTCCTTTCGGATAAATTGGGTTTAATTTGACTCCTGTGGTATTAGTTTCGACTAATCTTAGTGAGAGAGAATAATTTAAATACTTGATAAGTTAAGTGTTCTCGTTACCAGTAGCTACGTCGAGGTTTATTTTAGCTTTTGGAATGCCAGGTTTTGTTTGAGTGATGATAAAGTTTCTAAATATAGGGGTTGTTGCGTTGACTTTAGAATAGTCTTTTTTGCAACAATAACTTAACAAGTTAACCTAAATAACACAATATTAGATTGGATTAAATAATCTTAGACCTATACGACGGTAACACACCAAGATGCGAGTGAAGGATGAGTGTTAAATCGATGAGATGATAGCTTTGATACTGACTATATTTTTCAGACAAGGTCGCTTATTAAAAGCACAAATATCAAGGACAGCATGATACTAGTAAGATTGCCTGCTAAGATTTCTTTTATTGAAGTATTTGTTACATACAATGTTCTTGTAGGTATATGATGCATAAAAATCTGATTATAAATTAACGAGCTGTCGGCCCGCCCGACGTACGGGAATCGAGTAGTCCATTAAAACTGTATATAGTGTGTCTATTACTAATTCAAGCATAGTTTAAGGAGTAAAGAAAAATGCTGCAAAGATTAATTAAAACATGTGATCGTTGTTATTTCCCAACTCTTCCTCAAAAAGTCGAGTAGTAAAATAATTTTCATAAGCTTTCTTTTTACGATTCGTGAGCTTCAATTCGTATAGGCCTTCAGCAATGGTTATAGAATCTTACTTATTTCCTATAATCAATGAAACAATCACAGAGTAAATAAAATAACCTCACAGTTCAATAGAATATATTTATTCAACCAGCTGTTAGTTACAACAAATTATATTGCACTAAAAAAACTAAATATTTTAAAGACTGCTCAAAAAGATAAATTAGACATCTAGTATTTTAATATGTAGGCCTGTATTTCATTAATCTCTCATCCTCTTACCGAATAAATGAACTTATCAATGATTATAGCATTACACATAGTATAAATAAGTCAATTCTACGTATATCATTTCATTTTCATCCAAATGCTGAATTTGTGTC